>NW_026558098.1:5330644-5587494 GCF_026930045.1 Uloborus diversus | reverse complement strand
CTAATTATTTAATATAGAACAAGAAATTAAATTATTTTTGTCTCATTATAAGCGAGTGGTTTTCATGATCGGGCATGTTTCTTTTATTGAGTTTTGTATTGTTTTTGACATTTTTTGAATTTATTTACCATTATTTGTTTTTTTTCTCGAATGATGATTGAAGTGAGTTTTGTCCTTTTTTTTTTTGTTTTTGATTTTCTGGTTTTTTTTTGACATGAAAATGTTATAGAAGCTCTAATAAACGAGCTGATGTGTGCATCACATGATTTCTTTTTACTTCAATTTAATGTCATTTCCGCATTACTGGCAATTTTAATGTGATTCAATAGTTTACTATCTATATATCACCAACAGTGGCCAAATTAAAGCAGATAAAAGAAATTGCCAAATTCGTCGCCAAGCTGGTGACAAAACTTGGCGACCGAAAGACTGGCGATATATCACCAAGTGCCCGCCAAATAATAACACCACTTGAGTTTACATCGAAATTAACAATGATTCCCCCCCCCCAAAAAAAGGGGTAAAAGACCCCTTTCGAAACACTCGAATGCAACCAAAAGAGGAGGTGCACAACTAGAACCCACTAGGAGTCTACGTACCAAATTTCAACTTTCTAGGACTTACCGTTCTTGAGTTTTGCGGCATACATACGCACATACATACATACGTACATACAGACGTCACGAGAAAACTCGTTGTAATTAACTCGGGAGTCGTCAAAATGGATATTTCACGTATCTATACGTTCCTAGGCACTTATCCACGTGTGGTCGAGTCGAAAAAAAAGAAACCTCATCATTCATTGGGGGGGTGAGTGAAATGGAAATTAAGGTCGATTTTTGAGTGAAAATTTATCGCAAATATAATATTTCTTTTTTTTTTTTGTAAAAAGGAAGTAAAAAAACGTGACGTGTTAAACACCCATATCATTGCCAATTTTTGTTACAATTAAATAAGTAATTCAGTATACGTGAAAGAGTACTCCTGTTAGAAAAATCGTCTCACACAGTGTAATCTTTCTAGACAAGTTTACTTCTATCATTGCGAAGCATTTTCGAGTAGAAACTTCAAAATTTCATTCGTTTTCTGTTTTAAAATTTAATACTAGTTTCAGCTAAATGTTTCATTACAGGAAGGTTCACATAACAAAAGCCACTTTCCAGCAGCTGGATGGCCAATTTGAAGCTGAACCTGGTTATGGACACCAAAGAGACCAGTACTTAGCAGATCACCAAGTAGAAACCTTTCTCATAGCTCCACAAAAGGTAAAAATCATTTCGTTGGGAATTTTTCTCAGCTAATTTTATTGATATGAACTGAATTTATGCGTGTTAAAACTTTGTTAAATACGACTTTAGTAGTTTTAGAACTTTACGAACAATGTGCTATATAGAAGAGTTGGAAGCTGCCATGAACGGGACATTTTTGTCATCCACAAATTTAAGAAGCACGTTTTCACTAGGCTAACGGTACCAGTAACAACAGACAGTCGTAAGTTTGGATTTAAATAATAAGAATTTTAGACGGGATGAACTGATGTTGCTGTGGCACATGAATATGATACAACCATCTCGTGTTATCAGAGTGAATTTTATGATTATTATGGTATTTACCAGGCAGTGGCGGAAGGTTATGAACAGCAAAATGGAGTAAAAATAAATAAATTTTCGAATTTCGAAGCGCCTGGAGTCTCCAAAGTTGCCTTTTAGAACCAATAGGTTACGTTTAAAATCTTAGCCTCCTAGGATAATGTCTTTAGATTCCAAAATCGCCCCAAAAAAGTCCAAAAGAGCAAAAAATCTACCTTTTTTGAACATTTTTTTCGAAAGGTAAAATACATAATTCTGAAATTGCTTGTAGATGCAAATGTTAACTCTAGGTAACATTAATATCTCCTAGAAATTTTAGTTCAATAGAGTATTTTTTTTTTAATTTTCCAAAAGCCATAAAATAAACCAAAAATCCACGTTTTTCTTCCATTTTCACACTATCTTGCAAAACCAAAATAGGTTTAGTGCACACAATATAAATATTTTAAACACAGAATCTAAACTTATTTATCAGTTTCATATTTATTTTCTCGTTTAGATAATTTATTACAATACAGATCATTATTGTAGTTTTTTATTCAACAATGGTATAGTTCAATTAACAAGCACCCAACAATAACAAATATATATATTTTTTCACCAGTAAAAATTTTTCAATTTTAAAATTCTGCAAATCTTTTTTTACCGAATTTTCCTTTGCGCACGCCCAAAACAACTCTACTCAAATAGTGAACAGGGGCGTCTTCTCTTTAGGGTGAAAGGAAAAAAAATGAATTTCCGAATTTTAAAACGTACAAGTGATTTTCTTTACAAGTGAAAAATAACAAAAATCATTATATTACAACTCTAATACAAGAAATCTTTTCAAAATACACAGGACCCATAACAGTTTCACACGAAGAAGCTGAAATTATACAGTATAATATGTATAATCTATATTAATTTTTTAATATCCAATGAGCAGCGACTTAACTTGGTTGTAATTGGTTTGCGACTTAAACGGTGTAAACACCAGTACCGGGTGTGACAGGAAGTTTCAGTTGTCATCTAGAATTAAAACCAAACACACCCATAAAGTAGTTGATTTTTTCTGCTGCATGCAATTGGACTTCCATTGATTAAGACAGTTAATGCAATATTACATTGGAACGACAAAAGGACCCGCAAGTCTTTTAACCAATTATCAGAAAAGCTATCAAAACCTCCTAAAATCCACCAGTGGTGAAATTAAAAAAAAATATTCTTAGCGAATGTCCCTTCATAACTTTGACTGGGATAGATCTTAGCACACATCAACAATATATTCATATAAAATTTGCCAACATGTTTCATCTGGAGATTGCTTAAGCAATTTCGGTACTAAAAAAAAACCTTGTCGTACAAATAGATAACGATTGCCGCCTGTCTTTTAAAGTTATACATTTCAAAGAATCAAAGTGAAACTGTGGTAGCTATGTGTATAAAGTGCATATTGTTTAATGAGCAATCTCCAGATGAAACATCTTGTTGATGTGAGCTAAAATCGGATCCAGTCAAAGTTGAAAGGCCATTCTCTAAGAATATACATTTAAACTTCACCGGTGGTAGATTTTTGCTCGTTTTGGTTACTTTTTAAAACTTGCAGGGCCTTATGTTTCTTCCGTTCAAATGTGCATTTTAATGTCTCAATCAAGAGATCAATCAATAGAAGTTCAATTTCACACAGCAGGCAAAATCAACCACTGCATGGGGTTGTTTAGTTTCAACTCTAGACGACGAATGACACCTCCCGTCACACCAGTATTGGTGTTGGAAACGTTGCAACCAAAAACAACCAAATTGTCAAGTGCCTGCTCATTAGATTTTAAGAAATTAATAATGTTGTACTGTATCATTTCAGCTTCTCCGCGCGGAACTATTTTATTTCCTGTGTATTTTCAGCCCGGTTCTTTTATCAGACCACAATGATATTCTATAGGAGTTGTAATATAATGCTTTTTCACTTGGGAAGAAAATCACTTGTACGTTTCGAAATTCGGAAATTAAATTTTTTCGACCCATCCTAAAAGAAGGTGGCAATGTTTGAAAGCTAGTAGAGTTAATGCGACTCGCATAAGGGAAAATTCGGTAAAATAGATTTACGGAATTTTATAATCGAAATAGTTTCACTGGTAAAAAAAAAATATTTGTTCTTGTTGGGTGCTTCTTAATGGGACCACTATTGTACAAAAAAACTACTATAGTGATAGATAGCAAACGTTCTTAAAGGTATTGTTATCTGTTATCTAAATAAGAATAAGATAACTGATAAATAAGTTAAGATTCTGTGTTTAAAATATTTATATTGTGTGCAGTAAACCTATTTTGGTTTTGCAAGATCGTGTGAAAATGGAAGCAAAACGGGGATTTTTCGTTAATTTTATGGCTTTAGGATAATTTAAAGGAATTACTCTATTGAACTTAAACTTCTAGGAGACATTAATGTTAACTAGAGTTCACATTTACACCTACAAGCAATTTCAAAATTATATATTTTATCTTTCGAAAAAAATGTTCAAAAAAGGTCAATTTTTTGCACTTTTGGACTTTTGAGGGGCGATTTTGTAACCTAAAACATTATCCTTGGAGGCTAAGATTTTAAGGGAAACCTATGGATGCTAAAAGGAAACTTTGGAGACTCCAGCCGTTTCGAAATTCGAAAATGTTTTTTTTTTTTCACTCCACCCTAATGAACAACCACCACGACGTCAGTTGGTGTTTCATGCTCATTTGAATTTAATAAGGCTTTAGTTCTAAAGATAAAGAACTTTTGAAGATAAAAAGGGAATTTTTTGTCCATTACTCATCCTTTCCTCATCCTATCTGTAACTGGGTATTAACAGAATTGTCGGTGTCTGTTACTGAGGGTCAGACCTTTTTCCGAAATTAAGCAAATAAAAATAGAATTAACTAATTTAGAGGATCCAGAAGCAGTCAAATGTTAGATGAGATGTAGTTGCACGAGAAAGAAATAGTTTAAAAAGTCTAAATGTATTAAAAGGCTCAGAAAATTGAATTAACCTGAGAGTGATGTTTTAAGCATATTATTAATAGTGCCGTTACTCTCTCTACATTAGAAAGCAAAGCTTCAACTTTTTTTTTTTTTTTTTTTTTTGATCAAACAAAGTACACTTTCATCCAACAAAAATTAAATATTTTTTTACTCAATTTTTTCCTAGCTGAGTATTTTTTTTGATTATGATAAGTAAATAAAATAATATAGAAGCCTGCATAAATTTCAATTTTGGCACTGTTTGTATCTTCTTTTACCGCCTCGTAAATCCCCGACTTAACATTTTGTAGAAATCTGGACAAAGCATGAAGAGAAGGATGGCAATGTTTCTGTCAGCCTTGCTCAGAGATATAGAGTTGAATTCGATCCTGGAAATGGTCATCATTTTCAGTATTTCAATCAAGTGCATAAACTGCTTCTAAAATATATTGCTTTTACCGCGCGACTAAAGTATGAAAGGGTCATTCTTCAAAAAGTGTAACTTATCTGTCACACGCCTTTCACTGTAAAAACGTTAAGGAACAATTCATTTAACAATGATTTTTAATTTCATCCAAAATATCTATTTAAACCTGCTAACAATTTTTTAATAATATTTTTTATTTTAGAAAATTTTTGGTTCACAACATGTGAATTCTCACCTCCGTGGCATGTCACACACCTTGTGTGACTGTTTATGTTGTTTAATAACTTGTTTAATTAAAAGTATATACTTACTTATTTATTATTCCTTTCACAAGCGTCTCAAATACTAATTGTTTAAGTATATTTAATTTTTTGATATTGTGTTTTAGTTCGTTTTAGTAGGACAAGGAGTCATGTCACACAATAAATTCTCATCTCCGTTACCTAAACACAAAATGCCATTCCTCATTAACACGTGGTAGTAATGACATCAAATTTTATTTTCCATGATACAAGGGAGCCCCTTTATTTTCAACCATAGTTGAAGTTGTGAGATTTTTGTCGAAGAACAAGCTTTAAAACCTTTTGTTTTAAAAACTACTAAAACTATTACTAACTACTAAAAACTATTTTGACTTATCACCTCCGTGAACTTGAATTTCAAGGATTTAAATTAATGTAAAAAAAGATGTGAATATGTTCTCATTTGCTTAACATGTTCACATTGTAGCAACGAAGAAAGTAAAAAATTTCCCTGAAAAATGTGTCTATTAGGCATATATTAATGGGAAATTTCTGACCTCCGTGACAGACCTTATCAATGTCATTGTTTCTCAAGTGAAAATAAATGATTGAGGGGAAATACATCAAAAATAGGCATTTTGCCAAAGTTATAAATTGCCAGTATATCCTCAAATTTACTAAATGCGATTTTTAACATACATTTGAAACTGCTAGTTAAGTCGTACTTTAATTAAGAGAACTTAATATTACATTCCCACTAATCATTAAAATAGCTGTTTGTTTGCACAATTAACAAAATTACTACTTTGATATTGAATTGGCCTCGATTTTTAAATATTAAAAGTTGTTTTCTTTTTTCCTCCATGAACAAGGCATTTTTTTTAATTTTATTTTTTTATGAGTAAAATAATTAGAACTTAGCTTTACCATTGTTTATGGGAACTTCTAGTAGGTAACACTTTTATGTAAAAATGAAAAAAAAAAAAGAAAGAAAATTAAAGGTTTCGAAATTGAAAAATATTTGCGTTCAAAGGTTACGTTTTCTGGAGAATGTCCCATAAAGACAATATAGAGCTGCATTACGTTTGTTTACTACGAAGCTAATTAAAAGCAACCCTTTCGCCGTCCTCAACTACTGTCCACGAAAATGTATCCCTAGCGGCCTACTGTTTTCCCTGTACAGCTCTTACTTTCATCCGTTTGCAAAGGATGAATGCAAATGTATGTTAAGTAAATCATGAACAAATAAAACATGATTATTATTTCTAAAAATGCGCACAAATTGTGCGCAAATTCCTCATTTCTTCTCTTTTTCTTCTTTCATTGTCATGTACATCTTACGCATAATGGCATGAATGGTCATAAAAAATCCCGCAAAAAAATCAATTAGAAGATTCCGGAGTCTCTTCGGAGAAATGATTCTTTGAAACATGTGTATGTTTCAAAGAAACATGTATATGTTTCAAAGAAACATGTATATATTTCAAAGAACATGTTTCGAACATGTTTGAAAGAACATTATTTAAAACATGTTTCCTTGCAATTTTATGAATGTTTTCTTGTCCCGTGCCAAAAAAGGATTTTATTTTTTGAAAATTAAAAAGGTTTTTGAAGCTTTTATTCTTTTAGACGTTTCAGATGTAACTTTGATCAAACCTACACAATACGTTAGCAGAAAAACTGTAAAAAGAACTTCAATGTATAAGAAAGGAACTATGAAAAGCGAAAATATTCTTTACATGCAGTTACAATCGTTGCGTTTCTTTGGCAACGCACCCTCACCGGACAATTCTGCTAACTCGAAGAGACATTCCTTGTATTCAATTTCTTGTCAGTGAAATTTTTGTAGAGCACAAATTGGCTGAAGTTAAACCTTTTTGACATTCTTAAAAGCCAGAGCTGAACTTTTTTCAAATTTTGAAACCTTCAAAAATCAATGAAAAATGTTCGAGAAACAAATTTAGATTTCGATGAAATTATTCTTACGTGTAGTCAAGGAAGTTGTTTTTATGAATAAAATAACGTGAATTCGAATGCAAATTACAGAGAAGTTGTCTTCAACTTTCAAATTGAAACTTGACGAAAATAATGGGTAAGTTTGGATGAAGATTATAGAAAGAATGAGATGAAACTACAGCGCCATCGGTGGAAAAAAAAGAAAACAACAATTCACATTGTTACTGTTGCAAAAAAATAGGATTTTTGAACTACTACTGTCAAGCGCGAATGCTTCGCACGAGTGAGCTAGAGAAATAAAATTTAGGAATTTTAAATATTAAGAAATTTTATTTTCAAGTCTCAAATTTGCATAACTTTTAACTGAGGACCAAATTCGGCCCGCGGGTAGACTTTTCTAGCCCGCGGAAACTTTCAAACTGGTAAAAATATATAATACAGGGTGTTTCTAAACTCTTGGGCAAAACTTTAAGGGGTGATAATACACATCAGAAAAAACAATATAATGTCAAAAATAAGGGACCCAAACGTCTTCCGAAGGAGAAAGGCACCATTAAAGTTTAGGGTCCAGAATTTCAAATGATCGTGAAAAAGAAAAAATTGGTCGATTCGTTTGCGGTTTTCCCTAAAATTATTCCTTTTATCGGTATTTTCTTGAAAATAATTTTGAAAATGTAGTTTAAAAAATACCGATAGAGGGTGCTTTAGATTTTGGAGTAACGAACAGCTATTTTTACCGCTATATTTGGATCTCACTAAATGTTTTCCAATGCTTGGACTTAAACTTAAATTTTCAGCTTAATATCAGAATCATTGGTAGTGATTAGGTCACGCAGAATTAACTGTGTTCAGAAGTTGAAATGCACTCTGTCACCAAAAAAAAAAAAAACATTCACACAGACGGAAACAAGCGATCTTCACGAACTTAAAATGCATGTGGCCTATGAGAAGATACGGAAATGATTACAAATTCAGAACAAAAGATTATTTTATTAAGAAGTTATGACACAATGAACGTTACAAAACCGTAAGTAGTGTAGACTCTCCTCTAGCAGCTATACAAGACAAAACACGGTGTGGTGTCTGTTCTGTAAAAACGATTTAGAAACGTTCCTGGAAAATAATGGGCAGCTGATGTGCCCAATTTCTGCCAGAAAGATACCTTACGAAAACTAGGAACGTTTTCCGCTAAAATTCAGAAACCTTCCTGAAATTATCCCAGAAGCTTCCTGAAGGATTCAGACATCTTCCCGTTTGAAGCCAGTCGTGTCTCTCGGAGTTTAGATTAAACATAGGTAGGTATAATATAATAGCTTGGCACCCCCTCCCTGATTTATTAAGGAAGTTCCATAAGCAGTATTGCGAACATAGCCAAAGTTGAGCTAGATTTGCTAGCAAAGTATTGAGAATTTTACTCGCCTGCAATACTTGCAAAGGAACGTATTCCATACATTTTCGCTCCCTTTGGGAGCTTAATCAGCATGGACAGGCCGTAATCGAACTGAATCCGATACACTTTATAAACTCGCTAAGTTTATCTTTAAACTGGGAGTTAAAAATATTTTTCACAACATTGAGAAGTATGCATTCCTGCAACTTGTAGCAGTTCAGGAATCTTTTTGACAGTGTCACTTGATTTTTCCAAGAAGTGGATAAAAACAATTGAAATCCCGAAACGTTACACAGAAATACTCAGTAACGTTTCGGAGTTTTTTTAGTGTGGAGTGAAAAAAGTCATCTATGACCACTCGGACTAAATGGGGATTTATCGTTGAACCAAACACGCCCCCTGTCTGTCACAATCCAAAATCGTGCAGTGAAAATCAAGTACAGTGAAAATCCAATCCATCGCAAAGGACACTGATTCAAGATACCAGCGTCTTCCAGTCTACTCCGGATTTTTTTATTTATTTTTTCTTTTTTTGGTACCATCAGTTTTTTGGAAGGTGTTAAACGGAACTAATGTTAGTGACTTTTGCACGCTCTTAAGATGTGCGATCTTCGTGATCATTTCTGTTTCTAGAATGCCTTAACCGACTGCAACGTAATGTTTCACTTATTTTTGCCTACACTAAGCTACTGCCATATCGCTCCCATCAAAGCGGCAGCAGATACGCCCGTGCAACCAACCTGCTTCTCTGAGACCTACTGTACGTCCTTTTAAAAAGTCCAATAATTGTTCGTATACCTCTGAAAGGTCGTCCTTGTCAGAATAGCGTCTTTACAACTCGACAGTTTCGTTTGAAGTGCCCTTTGACACAAACTTTCCCACTCCCAATCGTACCTATCTGCGCATCTTGTATGCGCATAGCACGCTCACCCTTTCCTCACTGCTGGTGACGAAATTTCAATCATCTCTTACCAAACTACATTCCTGCTGAATTTGTTGGTTGCAGCTCAATTTATTCTTGA
Organism: Uloborus diversus; assembly: GCF_026930045.1. Taxonomy (NCBI): domain Eukaryota; kingdom Metazoa; phylum Arthropoda; class Arachnida; order Araneae; family Uloboridae; genus Uloborus; species Uloborus diversus. The sequence goes on along the minus strand of NW_026558098.1, from coordinate 5,577,897 downwards.
TGCACACTTTTTTTTGTAACAAAGTGCAATTTAACCTTTGAAGACAGTTCAGTTTGCGCTACTAAATCACTACCAACAATTCAGATTTTAAGTTCAAAATTTAAGTTTTAGTCTAAGCATTAGAAAAGATTGAATAAAATTCAAAAATAGCGGTAAAAAATAATTGTTCGTTACTCCAAAGTCTAAAGCGTTCTCTATCGGATTTTTTATAAACTACATCTTCAAAATTTATTTTCAAGAAAATACAGATAAAGAGAATGATTTTAGCGAAAACCGCAAACGAATCGACCTTTTTTTTTTTCGATTTTTAAAAATCATTTGAATTTGTGGACCCTAAACTTTCATGCCACCTATCTCCTTTGACGTTTGGGACCCTTACTTTTGTCTCGTCTTGTTTTTCCTGATGTGTACAATCACTACTTAAAGTTTTGTCCAAGAGTTCAAAAACACCCTGTAGTTATTTGATTATATATTCTTTTTAGGCATTTTAATATAAAACTAAGCCCAGAAAAATCTCAAAAACCACAAATGAGCATGGGCTATCCATAGGGGGGAAGGGGGGGGGCAACTGCCTTTCTTTAAAGAAGAGTCTCCGGCTTTCCTATCCTGCTTAAAGTCACCAAAGATAGTTTAAAATTGCATCTTTTTGACTTAAAATTTCAAATGATTACCGTTAAGAGCCATCATCCCCTTTCCGAACGTCTTTACATATCTAGCTTAAAACTGCGTTTTCGAAACTTCAATATCATTGAAACGAAAAAAATTCTGACCAGCCTTCAAACGTCATCAAAGATATCGTGAGATATATTTTTAAAACTTCACTCCTAAAAAGTTTCCGCAGGGAGCAGCTGAACTCGATTTCCTTCACATCACAAGTCATCAAAGGTAGTGTAAAATTGCCTTTTTAAAGCTGCAATTCGTGAGAAAAAACCTGTGACGTTACCAAAGATAACCAGCAATTAACAAAAATGTTTTAATATAATTTGGGGGAGACAACTGTACTCTTTCTTTTAAATTTATAAGAATATGCTTAAAAATGGGAATTTGAAAATGTCTCAAAAAGTGAACTCTGAAACCTATTCCCCGACCATTTCTAACACCATCGAAGATTGACTAAAACTGCATTTTTAAGACTTCAATATAGAAAATATCCAGCGGATATCACTCGTCTCCTCCCCCCCCCCCCCCTTCTCTCTCTCTTTTGATTCAAAGACAGCTTAAAACTTTTAAGAACTCATAACTTTTGTGGTATCTTATCTATCATTTCTTCAAAGCAATAATTTACACACTAAGAATTTCTCAGTGTTATCTTACATTTTATAAATTTACTCAGTTCTTTATTTTATTTTTTCCTTTACATAAATTAAATTTTAATGTAGGAAATTGAAGCAAGATGGGTAAAGGACCGCTTCATTTCTTAATGTTGAAGCACTATACGATAATTTAGGAGTTTTCTACAGTTTTGTGCCAATAGATGCAAAATAATAGTAAGAGGGGCAGTCGAAAATTGTGAAATTGTGGACTAAAGCTGCTTTAAATGACTGTTTATAAAGTAATATGTGCTTCGTTAGGCATGCAGTTTAAACAAAAACAAATCGCAGTTGTTGCACCAATCGCATTTCAATATTTTAAATAAGTGCCTCGAAAAAAAAAATGACTTCAGAGAGTGTATGGCATCAACATTCAATAAAAACGTAAAATATTAGCAATTATGGTAGCATCTCTCAGTTGAGTCTGAACATATTCCTAGATTCAAATTTTTATAAAACTATACCCAAGCAAAGAGAAAGTTTCTGTAATTTGATTACACAAATAAATACTGCCGTGAGCGGGTAAACGGCAGTATCTGTAGAAATGAGTTTCCGAGGTAGTTGAAGAAACGAGTGTTGGGTTCAATACTAACAATAGTGAAATTAGTGAAATGTTGAAACTATACCTTTCTCTTTTTTTTTTTTTTCAGCTTTGCAGCGGAAACATAATTAGCAAGCTTATACAATAAAGCTAACCTACAATATTTGTTATAGCAACACCAATTAAAGAAGACAAAACAATGATTATTGTTTACTTCGTAGTGCTTCTAGTTCTTACCATAAATGAGGATTATACACCGATTAAAAACATAGCACAATTTACTAATGAACATCAATTGGCGAATTTATTTTTTTCATACTTTTAAATTCAAATCTTGTTCTATAAAATTATTAGCGTATGGCATCGAAAATAACACTTTTCACTTCAATAATTTTAATTGAATTCATGTCTTTCAATATCCTCTCAGTGTCTTGGTCATGTACTAACTGGTATTTGTTAGCCAACTCACATTAACTTTGTTTTTCCTTTTTATGTCTTTGATGAATAGCGAGGAGAAAAGCAAGAGTTATTTGCGCGTTGTCGGTTTATCTTCTCCTTATTATTTGTTTATCTTTATATAGAAACCCGAATCACTAGCACCATTGCTTGGAGAAGTGGATTTACGAAGAAGCTTTCGGACAAGAATATCTACCAAAATGAGTAAATATATGGAATGCTGGGGTGCGGACAAACCTTTTGCTAACATTTCGGAATCAACATTAGCAAAAAATATCAGACTCACGGTAAGAATTATCAATGTTACATTTTTATTAAATAATTTTTAGCTCGAAAACAAGAGAGAATTAAATCTCAAAAAGTAATGCAGTGTCTAGAAGAATGCCGTAGTTTTAATGGTAAATTATGAATTTATTTTGGAAATATTTACAAACAAATTATACATCAACTATATAGAAGATAAGCTAACCTAAGTGTTTGCAAATGCTCAACATGAGCACGTTTATGGGCACTCATGGGCAGACAATGAACCTAATGTTTAATTCTATTCCCAAATAATACGCATAATGTTTAAGGGTGCTACGGAAAAAAGTACATTTTGTACCGCACGGTGACAGCTCACACATTTCCTTAAAATTAATAAATTTAAAAGGGTAATGGACAAAATTTTACTGTTAAAGAAATCATAAACATATGAGTGATTTCTCAAACAAGAAATTTTCTTCATCACTTTTTAAAATTTTTAATTTTTATAGAAATATTTGAGCTGTCACGTGCGGGGCAAAATGGCGAATTGCTCATGGAATCGCTTTAAAACGCTTCATGGACGTTTTAAAACGGTTGTTACAACGTCTAGCACCATTTTAAAAACGTTTATAAAACGAAGAGATCATCTCCCTGAACCTGCACTTTATCTAACGAGTCCGGAGTGTGGTAACCAGTATGGACTCATGGGCAATGTCAAATCATGACCCCACTTGATTCTTATAGGCCGTTTCAATCGCTGAAACTGATGGCAAAAAAGAGGACGCTACAGGGAACCCTTGTTTCCATTACGTTGCCATTGATTGTAGGATGCAGGGGTTCCGTTTAGCGCCTCTTGCGGCCAAAATGGGGGACTTTCAATCAAAAATAAACAAACTTTGTAACGTTGACATTTTTTGGTGGATGCATGAGCTGCATCGGTTTAACACATAAAAATCCTAAATTGTCAAGGCCCGTTAAGCGTCAGTGCCATCTAGTGAGGCCATGGTCCCATATTCACTCGAGAGCAGTCGCTCAAGCAATTATACGTAAAAGGACTGCGTACTTACCTCTGTTCCTATTAAAAATCTATAACACAGTGGTTTGAAAACTTGCTTTTTTTTTTTTTTTTTAAGCGAACTACAATTACAACAACTTTTTTCAAAATGTAGCAACTACAAACTACTTTTGAAATGTAGTCGCTACTTTTAAAAATTAAATAAATAAAAAAACATACGCATGCACATCGTTTGAGGATTGAATGAAAAAATTTTAAAAATGGTTTAGGTTAACACATTGGCTCATTTGAACATGGAATAACTAAAAATTATTTACTCTTTCTTTCCTTTACTGAGCCAATTCGTCAAACAAACATTTTTTTTTACGATTTTTACAAATATTCTCTTTAAGAAAGGATTTAAAAGTAGAAGGAATTCAACATTCAAATTTTCAATCCTTTCCTGACAGTAAATATTTGATTCAAGAAGTGCAACTCGGATACTTGAAAATGTAGATAAAGTCATAATTTGATTTAAATTTTACATAGACATTCCTATATATACATAAAATTGATTTAGATGATGAAAAGCATCTTTTTTAAACAGAAGAGAAAAACTTTTAGTAGTTCTTATAGTAGTTAATTTTATAGGAACTTATATTTTGTAGGAATTAATTGATTTTGACCTTCAAGCTAATGGTCCGGATCTAGACACCATTCTCTTTGCTTACGTCCCTGCTAAAATAAAATAAAAGCATTTTTCAATTTTACCGAATAACCTCAACAACTTACAACATTTAATGATGGACTTTTATTATGTTAATATATCGATACTCAATCAGTAAAAAAGAAAAAAAGAAAAATATATTTAAAATATCCAAAACGGTACTGCTATTTATTATCAAATACTAATAGATATTCGAATTATGAAACATAACTAAAAATGTTTACTTTACTTCAATGTGCAGTTTTTAACAACAGTGGGCTACAACGCGATTTGACTTACTGGATATGACTATAGCGAGTTTTTCTCGAGTAACGAATTTTGTAGCTGACGCGAATTCATTACTCGCAACACGAAATTTTTCAGAGAGGAAGCATAGGGCTTAAGAATCACCTTCTTTATTGGGTACTAAATATTAGTTTAATGAATGGACTTTCTCTTAAGCATCAAATTTTCGAAAAATCGCTTCAAGGTGCCCCTCGCCCCCCCCCCCCTTGCTACAAACTAATTCTGTGCCAAATTTCATGAAAATCGACCGAACGGTCTAGGCACTATGCGCGTCACAGACATTCAGACAAATATCCGGACAGAGATTCAGACTTTCATTTTATTATTTGTAGGACTCGACCGATGCATCGGCCTGGCCGATGCATCGGCGCCGATGGTTCAACAATTTAGCCATCGGGCATCGGCATCGGCGGCCGATGCTAACTTGCAGGAAACATCGGCCCATCGGCCTTAAAAACATCGAAAAGCCGATGGAATTGGCCGATGTTTTTGAAAAAAAAAAAAACACCTTTGTTTTACTTTTTAATACAAGGTAAAGGGAGTTGTTGTTTTCAAACAAAATTGTTTACTTAAATTTCAGTATGAATTTATATTTTAGTCACCCCTGAAAGAGTTTTTAATACTGCATTCAGGTACCAAACACGTTAATTATTGCGTTGTTTCTTGCGGCTGGATGCACGTATGTATCTCTCATAAGTCATAACTAAAAAATGGTAAGCTGTAGAAGGCTAAATTTTCGCCTGTGGGAAGTGCGCACGTTCCAGTTGTGACCTTCCCTTTTTGTTTTCGATCGGATGTTCTAAAAAGCCTATTAACTGATTTTTTGTGGCTATTAATTACTTATTTCAATGCGAAACTAATATAGCGTCTCTGACTGACGATCATTTGGTGATATATTACCGAATTAGAGACCGTGGAAACAAATATGAGATGGCGAAACCGGTTTTGTTTCATTTTGTTCGATTCCCGTTGAACCGACGGTAATTTTTAATTTTTCGATGTTCGTAATATGAATCACAGTAATGCAGTCTTTTCTGTATCGCTTCGGCGGAGCTACAAGATTGGGGCCCGTCGAAATACATTTTGGGGCCGTATTTCTCTATCACAGAAGTTGTAAAACATTTATCAAAAGCATTGTTGTAACTCCTACGGTGCCCCTATGGTTATGGAGCCCTCGCGCAATTGCAACATTTGCTACATTTTAAATCCGCCACTGCACGTCAAAACAAACTCGGGTGCAAGTTTTAAAAGGGTTTTTCTGCTCACTGTTTATTATTATTTTGAACTCTATTTTTTGCGACTATTTTTTGTATTTCCGAGAACACTTGCGTGCTCCTCCTCCTACTCCCTCAATTTCTGAAATTAAACTAAAGTTGTACTTCTGAGTTGTTTAAAACTAACACCCTTCATAAAATTAGAGATTTTTTTTTTCAAGTTTTATCTATTGTTTAGGAAGAGTTTAGAGCATTAATTAGAAATTGATTAAAAACGTTTTGAATTGTGACACAATTCGGAAAACAAAGAGATTTTGAATTTTTCTTCGGAAGTGCTGAAGTTGATTCAGAAACTCTTCCGAGGCGTTGGTGGTAGCGCTTCTGTACTAAAAGAATTAAGCCGAAGTTGGGACCGAAGTTTAACATTGTGAGTTACTCCAAAATTAGAGGGTGACCCCCTAATCCGCCCTCGTCGTTTCAAGCATTTCTTAAATATTTAGCGATTATTTAGTTTGGTCACGAAATGTCATTTTGCGTATTTTTTATACTTGTTTCCTATACCTATATTTTGTAATGCGCCACCTTTTTCGCATCATTAATAGCGATCGATTTTTTTTTCTGTTGTAACTATTTTTATGTATTTATATAAATCAATGAATAAGTTATTTTCGTTTTCATCATATATTTAATAATATGTTATAGAAAAGTTTCAAGGATTTTCTACTATGCAATTTTTTAAATTTCAGAAAATTATTGTTAAATTGAAAAATTTGATTTGAACGTGTTTGTAGTGCTCCGTAAAAGATTAATCAATCAAATTGTTCAATATTACGTGTGCAAACATCAAATCAAGTAGTATGTATATGTATTCAGTTATTAACTTGGGGTAAATATTGAGTTTGTTTATTGGTAGCTGCGTTTTAAGAATCTCACTCATTTCGTGGCTATTTCTTTTTTCCGCAAAATTTACGCCACTGTTATACATTTTATGAAAAATGCCAACTTTTCTATTCATAAATTTTAAATAAATATAAAAATATTCCTATTATGATTTAATATTGTAATTTATCTGTTGCCTTTTTTGTTTAACTTGATGACTAAAAAATGTCTACGTGCAATCTTTCCACTTTAATAGCGTAATTTGTTGACGGTTTCATAGCTTTTTTTTTTTTTTTTTTTGAATGATTAAACAACATAATTTAATGCTTTTTAACTATGTTTAGTTTACCTAAATCCAAGCATTATTAAAATGTTACTGAAATCTTAGTTATATGTTCAATTTAAAAAAAATCAATTGGTTATTAAACAGTCTCTTTGTTTTTCCTCCTTTTTTTTTTTTTTTTTTTTGGCTGCTGTTTTTCGTCTTCCATCATACAGCAGTCAAAAAAGGAGAAGCATGACTACACCCTATACAGATTGTACGTAGTACGATCCAAAATTTCGAGGGATAAGCTGTATAAAACCTTACCCAGAATAGTTCACATTACCGAAGTACATCCACCTACAAAAGGTCATCGTGAGGGACTATGTACTTCTGCCAGTGTTCATATAACTTTTGGAAAAACTCCTGGAAGCCATTTTTCACTGCCTTCTGTGATGCAGCTTTATCTTCTCCTGACGGAAGAAAGCGGCGTCCATGCAAATGTTTTTTTTTGCTGGGAACAGGTAAAAGTCACACGGAGCTAAGTCCGACGAAACGTGATGTTATTGGTTTGCATCCTCAACATGAAAGTCGCCTTCTTCTCCACGATGAAGTCAAAGCAGCAGCGAAAGAGCCCTTACAGGTGGTTGCGATAAATGTCTTCCAGGAGTCCTTCTAAAAGCTATACGAACGGTGGCAGAAGTGCATAGTTGTTAAAGGTGACTATTTTGTAGATAGATTCAAGGTAAATTTTTATACAACTTGTCCTCGAACTTTTAGATCATACTACCTACGTATGAGTTTTCAACTTACTATTTCATAACGTTTTTGAGTGACGTAAGTTTACGCGCATGAAAACATCACAAGAGAATTTGCGATAATTTTAACTAAGGAGGCTTTCAAAATGGATATTTCGGTCATCTATATGTTCTTAGGTACATATGCATGTACATATGCGCAGAAAAAACTTGTGAAGTTTAAATTGGATGATCATAAAATACAAATTTAGGTCGAAATCTGATTTTTTTTTTTGGGGGGGGGAGAGTATTACAATTCCTTATCCGTAGAAAGGAAGTAAAGTGAAATGAATCAGTGATCCTTTAAATCCCTGACAATTTTATCAATTTATTTCTGTTAGTTTTTTTTTTTTTTTTTTGCCATCGGCCAACAGCATCGGCCATCGGCCATCTTTGAACAATCGGCCAACAATCGGCATCGGCCCATCGGCCAAAAAATGCCATCGGTCGAGCCCTATCAAACAATTTTGTTATAACGGCCATAGTATTTATTTGTTTGTTTATTTTTTTTAAAGTCAATGTGGGTTCTCAAATGCTCTTTCAGGTGTGCAAATTGAGAAAACTCCTTTCTTCTCAGGAAAAAGGCTTTCCGCCACTATGGGTTCTCAAGTGCACTTTCAGGTTTCCTAGTTGAGAAAATTTCATTGAACAATGTTCACATGAATACGGTTTCTCGCCGGTATGGGTTCTTAGATGTATCTTTAAATCTGAAGCGTTGGTAAATGCCCTTAAACAATGTTCACATGAATACGGTTTCTCGCCAGTATGGGTTCTCAGATGCTTCTTTAAATCTGAAGCACTGGAAAATGCCCTTGAACAATATTCACACGAATACGGTTTCTCGCCGGTATGGGTTCTTAGATGTATCTTTAAATCTGAAGCGTTGGTAAATGCCTTTAAACAATGTTCACATGAATACGGTTTCTCGCCAGTATGGGTTCTCAGATGCTTTTTTAAATCTGAAGCACTGGGAAATGCCTTTGAACAATGTTCACATGAATACGGTTTCTCGCCAGAATGGGTTCTCAGATGCTTCCTTAAATCTGAAGCACTGGAAAATGCCCTTGAACAATATTCACACGAATACGGTTTCTCGCCAGTATGGGTTCTCAGATGTGATTTTAGGCTACAATGGTGGGAAAACGATCTTGAACAATGTTCACATGAATACGGTTTCTCGCCAGTATGGGTTCTCAGATGCTTCCTTAAATCTGAAGCACTGGAAAATGTCCTTGAACAATATTCACACGAATACGGTTTCTCGCCAGTATGGGTTCTCAGATGTGCTTTTAGGCTACAAAGGTGGGAAAATGCCCTTGAACAATGTTCACATGAATACGGTTTCTCGCCAGAATGGGTTATCAGATGTGATTTTAGACCAAAATGTTGAGAAAATGCCTTTGAACAGTGTTCACATGAATACGGTTTCTCACCAGAATGAATTCTCAGATGTGATTTTAGGCTAGAAACGTGGGAAAAAGCCTTTGAGCAATGTTCACATGAATATGGTTTCTCGCCAGAGTGGGTTCTCAGATGTGATTTTAGGTTAAAAATGTGTGAAAAAGCCTTTGAACAATGTTCACATGAATACGGTTTCTCGCCAGTATGTGTTCTCAGATGTTTCTTTAAATCTGAAGCACTGGAAAATGCCCTTGAACAACCTAGACATGAATACGGTTTCTCGCCAGTATGGGTTCTCAGATGTTTCTTTAAATCTGAAGCGTTGGTAAATGCCCTTGAACAATGTTCACATGAATACGGTTTCTCGCCAGAATGGGTTCTCAGATGAGATTTTAATCTTTGCAGATGGGAAAACGCCTTTGAACAATGTTCACATGAATACGGTTTCTCGCCAGTATGGGTTCTGAGATGCTTCTTTAAATCTGAAGCACTGGAAAATGCCTTTGAGCATTGTACACAGGAATACTGTTTTTCGCCGCCACTATGGATTGTCAGGTGTCTTTTTAAGTTTTCTTTGCGAGAAAATTCCTTTGAACATAATTCACAGGGATAAAATTTCTCGCCAGTATGTATTTTCAAATGCCTTTTTAAATGATAGGCGCAATTAAATGCCTTTAAACAATGTTCGCACAAATAATTGTTTTCAGAGTCAAGGATCTCAGACTGATGAGCCATTGCAAAAGAATATAAAGTTGTTCCTTCGTAAAATTTCGAAAATGATGAATATTTTTACTAAGGCAAGCTTCTCTTGTTTCAGTTTTCCTGAGCGCCAATTGCCATACTTTGCATTGATAGTTAAATTTTCATGAATAACTTGTCATAAAATTGACACAAACTTAATTTTTCAAAGAGAGAGTAGGTTTAATACGTATACGCGTAGAGTTAGTCAAAAGAATCTCCTCTATACACAAATACTACTGCATCGACTTTCAGTTTTTAAAGCTCTATTTTTAGTTTCAAAAATCAAAGTGACCGGTTTGCTGCCAAGGATTTTTTTTTAATGCATAAAGAATTTTTATATTTGAATGCTATTAAAAGCCTTTAAAAAGGTCAGAACTACTCACTTTGTGCGCGTCAGTGTTTAGTAAATTTAACTTTTCAGAGAAGCGTGGAAACAAACACACAGTATAACACACAAGTGTTTTACTCATGGCAGCGATGTTTCTACGAAACACGGTTAAATGTATTACAGAGATCAAATGAGAAGTTTTCCGTCATACAGCGACGTTGCTGCCTTTTTTTTAGCAGCTTTTCGGTTATGGTTCACAGAGGACTAAAAGAGGCTTTGTTCATGCAAATCCTCTTTCTTATCATAAGATTTTTAGGTTCAGAACTGAAAGAGCATTCTGGAAATTTGTTCGTCTAATTTTATTTTTGTGGATCACAAAATAAAAGATGCTTATCAGACAGTAAACTGAAGTTTGAAGTAAAATTATTTTCTGATCTTCATAACAGATGAACTCCATTGCTTATACTGATTTTTTTTTATTCAAGGATGTTATTAGGAATAATAGCCATTTACCTTCATAAGAACTACAACTACACGAATTTTAATGCATGTGAAGTTTAAAATATTTACTGGCGAAATTACGAAACGTAAATCCACTTGGAGCAGCCTGCGTTTTACACAACATACACTGCATAGCCTTCCGCTTGCTGCTGCCACAATATGCTAAGGAATATATTTAAACTAAAAATTTTAAAGGAATTTCCCTATCGAAGCATTTCCTCAGACGATCCTTTCAATATAAGTCTTCAGATGAAAGCAGAAACAAAGGTGCGTAGTAAAGTTCGGCTTCACGCTAGCTGCATTCCAATAATATGAAATCCTGATTAAAGCTGAAAACAAATAAATCTGATCATTATAGAGCAAAAAAAAAAAAAAAACTCATACGTACAAGTTATACAACGGTTTTAACCATAGACTAATAATAAGAATAGACCGAGCTATGGCAACCCTTTTGCTGCTCATAAACCAAACCATGTGACTGGTGGATATCCTAGCAACAGCGGGCGTTGATCGTAGCAGACGATCAACGCCCGCGAGAAATAAAATAAATAGAATTGATGGAACACGGAAGAATGATCTTTTATAGAGTCCGATTTGTAAATTTGTTATTCTAAGTCGTAAATATTTTGTTAATATAGTGAGTTTTTCGTTTAGATAGTACTGTGCATTTTCTTTAGTCAATTTCAATAACTCTCTAAGCAATTAAATATGCAAGCACCCAAAACGAATCGGCAAACGGTAAGAAATCTACCTACAATTTCAATTTAAGATACCGATTAGTACATTTTCGCGTTAACGCAAAACGTTAACGCCATTACGTTCACGCCAACGCTGACGTAGCAGTTCCAAATGAAATAAAAGTTACTGAAAACTGTGATCAAAAACTAATTACTAATGTCAAAATAATGCATAATTAAAAGAAAAACAGTTCAATCTCTGCACCTGGAAAAAAATTATAATGAAAACACATTAGGTTTTAAAACACATGTCGAGTGCCAAACTATAGATAATGTTGCCATCTAGCAACCATGCCGCCAAAGGTTTCGTCAAGCCTGCCACCAGTCACATGTTGTATCCATGAACCAATTTTTTCATCAGCAAGTCTGAGAAAGCTCGGTCTACTCTTATTATTAGTCTAAGGTTTTAACTATTGGTTAGCTGTCATGTCAAAAACTGACCGTTAAAGATATTAAAAACTTGTTCACTGAGCTCTTGCAATAAAATTATGTAACAGCAAGATATTCATTTCAAGTATATTAGTTATTGCTTTGCTCGCTTAACTACTAAAACTTTTATCTGGAGTACAGAAGTGTGGGGAAAAGTGAAATAGTTAAGATGACTGAGCTTTTCCCAAATGAACAAATTGGAAATTTGTTTTAAAAAATACAGCACATAAAGAAAGAACATTGTTCACTTGCAATAAAACAGCATTTTTATTTTTGGTAGTAAATTTGTGCTTTAACAAAAGGGTAAGTTTTTCAGGTTAAAAAAATGTTGGGAAAGTGAAAAATTAAATATTTTTCTAATGAAGTTTTCCTTTTTGCTCATAAAAAATATTTTTGACCAAATGAATCAGTATATAAAATTTTCAGAGGATAAATGAAAAGTTACTGAAACAATAAACGAAAAATTAAATAAATTAATTAATATATGCAGAAAAATAAAAGAGTGAATGTAATATTTAAAAAAGTGAATGAATGAATAAATAAGTAAATTACTAAAAAAGGAATACATAAAACTAATAAAAAATGAATGCATAAGTGATTTAGTAAATGATTGAGAAAGTAAACAAAACAAACTATTTCACTTAGCCCTGAAAGCACTTGACTAATTGTACAAAATATTTAAAATACAAATAAGTTTAATATTAACTAAATAAATACTTCAACGAACATTAGAAGGTATTCATTAATGTTTAAAATGTTAATAAAAGAAATTTATAATTTTATAATAACAAAAACAGTTTTTGACTAACAACAAAATATTACAATGTGAATGCAATTTTTGAAAATTACCCGTGTTATCATATGCTTTAATCTTTGGTGGTATTTTTTTTTCTTGACTGGAATAATCTACATGTGCTATTTGGTTAAAGTATTACTAGATAGGTGGCGCTGAAAGCAGAGTAACTATTTTAACATTACATTTTGCCGCACATTCTCTTACTATTTTACTGCGAAAACTTGCGTAATTAATCATTAAGTTAGTTTGCTAACCACAAATAAAGCTGAATAGAAGAAAAAACATAATGAAATGAAGCAAACCAAACACAAAAAGTTCAGAAAAGAAAAAAAAAAAGATAAATAGAACAAAAGGGGGAAATGTCAGTCGCGTTACAAAAACAAGAAAAATAAATCAAGCAAAATAGATTTAAAAAAAAAAATTCATGGGGAAAGGACAATATTAAAGATATGGAAGCCAAACAGCGGAAAAATACGGAACAGCTTCAAGATCAATAATTAATTTAGAACTGTTCCTCAAAATATGGAAATATTCCCAAAAGTCAAGATTTGATGAATTGGGGCATTTTTAGATAATTTGACAAGAGTTAAAATAGTGATTGGAATCCCAACAATGTTGGCCAATACTAGACTTTTTTAATTGCTGTTATTTCACATAATTTTAATGCTCTTTCAAGCGAAATTTTAAAGCACGCCAAGGCTATCCAATATAGGCAAGTTTACAACTACAATTAATTTTATAAATTCCACAACAATTAAGAGGATGAATAGGATCTTTAAGAGAAGAGAATGAAAGTTTATTAATAGGAGAGAACACCATTAGGAATTGGAAACGTTTTAGAATCTTAACAACCTGATAGTTCACACATGGGATGACTGGCAAAAAAAAAAAAAAAATTCTTTCTGATGAATGTTCGGTTAGGAACATTAGTTTGGGATTTATTGGTCACGTGACGAAACCAGTGATTGGGCTTTCTATATAGGAGGTGGTGACTTGTCCGGATTAGCCTAAATCAAGTGCCTTTGTTTAGTAGCAGTGTTGTTAGTAGCATGCAAGACTACTAAAAATTTTGTTACCTAAAATTTGACTCATGAAATACTTAAATAAGAAATTAATATGCATGTTTATTACTTTATCTAAGATAAGGAGTATTGAATGGATAACATGCAATCTTAAATGTATAATAGGAAAGAAAGGATGAATTTTTAAATTTTTAGTAGACACTTCTTTTTGGAAAAAAATTTGGGAAGCGAGAAACTTAATAGTTATTGAAACGTGATTTTCGAATTTTTTATATTCAACTGTTTTTAAGAATAAATTGTGTTTATATATACCGGACATTTAGGACTGATTAAGAAATCTTCTAGAATAAATTTGATTAAAATCTTAAACTGTTTCATTTTAGAGCTGTTTTTTTTTTCTAATTTTTTTTTTAAGTGTTAATTTCGTTGTTCTAATATACAGCTAACTTCAGTTTCTTTAAGTATTTTAAAAGTTATATTTGTGAACAATTTATTGGCATAAATGTCCATAACTCGTATTACAAATAAAAAGTTGAATCTTAATATACAAAATAATTATATATATATTTGTTGTTAATAATAAATTGGGAATATATAATGTTTTCAAAGTAAAAAAAAAAAAAAAAGAATAGCGTATCTCAAAACAAAAATTGGTAGCAACTACTTTACACCAAATGTCGAATAGTGAAACACCACAGATAATTCTTAGTGTAATCAAACACCAAGACGACTTTTTGGTGTTATCAGAAACCAAGAATTCTTGCTGTTAGATAACACATAGAATTATTTGTGGTGTTCCACTACACTGCACTTGGTGTAGAGTAATTGCCGCCATTTTTGGCGTTGAGATACACTAAAATTTTTACAGTGTAGGACAAAAAGGAGATCCCGTACCCCCGTATGAAAACGAATTCAACTATAGAAAAGCTATCGCTCAAGAAAAGGGGGAAAGAAGCTTTAGAATTACCCCCCCCCTCCCCTTCTGATGCAAAAACATCAGTAATCATATTCTTTAACTAAAATGCTCTAACACAGTTCAAAAACCTAAAAACAATACTTTGCAATTTAAACTATTTTGCCATATTTAAAAAAAAAAAAAAATACATTGACGTTACATTAACAGCGGGTTTCAAATGTAAAATAGTTCGGCAACGCCATTGTTTATCGCCAATTATGTAAAGCGACTTTAAAATTAAAAAAAAATCAATTAACATACGAACGAGTTTAACCTAAAGTAATAACTGTAAAACATCCGTAAACAATAATGACAACAGCGCAATAAACAAATCAAACATCCCCCGGTTGATCTACTCGAAGCTATCCGTTAACCTAAGATGACGTCATTGCAGAAAGACATTTAAGAAAAAAACTCAATATTAGCCCTGAAAATTGTCTGAATTGGAACCGCTAATATCTTTTGTTCTAATTAATTGAGAGAAACGGAACAAACATCTTCTGTTTAGATAAACAAACCCTTTCCAACGATATATAATATTTAGGGGTGGGGAGATTGTTTCCCTAAAAATAAGCCGAAGTACATGAAACTTTAACTTAATTTTGAGTAAAGTAATTCAAAATTACGAATTTGGGCTTCGCGGCGCAGACTCGCGGGGTGCGATCGAATTTTATGCCAAGTTTCAGGAGCGTAGGTGCTATGCGGGGGTTTTCTGGCCATCGGATATGAAGAAAGAAAGAAACACCATCACCTTTACATATTTCGATTATGATTTTAAATGTTTCGTTCAAGCTGTCAACTGCAAGCGAGACGCAACAAAATATTAGTTCATTTCGTTTATTTATTCAATCATTCACTAATTTTCTTATTCGTTTACCAAGTTATTCACTTATTTATTTTTCCACTTACATTACTTATTTTCTTTTTTATCGTCCCATTTACATATTCGTTTACTTCAAGTATATGAGAAAAAACATTTTCAAGACACAAATAGAAATAAAATAAAATATATTTTACTATAAGTACATTTTACTTTTCACTTCGCGAAATATGAAAACTATATATCAATAAACTTTTATTACGTAGCACAGGGTTATGTCTTTGTGTTCTATAACCTCCGAAACAAATTCCTCATTCGTTCATTTCGAGAAGTAACTATTTCACAAGCTCATGCTTCCCTACTATAAATATAATCAAGACTGGTAAAAGAAAAACAATAAAAAGTAGAGTATTTTATATTCTGTGAAAGTTTGTAACAATGACTTCGAAAGACATTTAAACGAAGAAGGATTTTCTTACAGAGTAGATATTATACTGTCTTTATCAAAGGCGACCATGATCGTATTCTTTTGAACAAAAATTGCTTTTCTTGCTGGTAAGAAAATAAAGACACGACCTTCATGCAGATGCAGTAATTCTAATACTGGTTTCAAGCTAAATGCGACGGGTACAAAGTCCTTGTCATTTCAGCACGAACCCGTAAAAAAAAAATAGAATAAAAAAAGGAGTTTTGATGTTCTTTCCTCCTTGCCCCTTTTCTCCGAAAAATATATCAGTATGTAACACATTATTTTGTTATAAGGTCCATAGTGTTTATATGAAAGTTTTTTAAAAAAGCCAGTATGGGTTCTCAAGTGCACGTTAAGGTTTCCTAGTTGAGAAAAATTCCTTTGAACAATGTTCAAATGAACACGGTTTCTTGCCAATTTGGCATCTCAGATGCTTCTTTAAATCTGAATAGTGGAAAAATGCCCATGAACAATAATCACACTAATACGGTTTCAAGCCAGTATGGGTCCGTAGATGTGGTTTTAATCTACGCAGCTGTGAAAATGCCTTTGGACAATGTTCACATGAATACGGTTCCTCTCCAGTAAGGGTAAACAGATGTAATTTTAATCATTGCAGCGGGGAAAACGCTTTAGAACAATGTTCACATGATTACGGGTTTTTTTCGGCAGTACGGGTTCTTAGATGATGCTTTAAATCTGAAGCGGTGAAAAATGCCTAGGAACACATATTACATGAATACGGTTTCTCGCCAGAATCGGTTCTCAGATGTTATTTTAGGCCTCCAAGGTGGAAATACGCAATTGAACAATGTTCACATGAATACGGTTTCTCGCCAGTATGGGTTCTTAGATGCTTCTTTAAATCTGAAAAGGCTAAAAATGTCTTTGAGCACTGTACACATGAAAACGGTTTCTCTCCAGTATGGATTCTCAGATGTCTCTTTAAATTTGAAGCCTAAATGCCCTTGAACAAAGTTCACGTGAAAACGGTTTCTCGCCAGAATGGGTTCTCAGATGTGAGTTTAGGCTTTCAAGGCTGGAATATGCTTTTCAACAATGTTCACATGAATACGGTTTTCGCCAGAATGGGTTCTCAGATGATATTTTAGGCTTTCAAGGTAGGAATATGCCTTTGAACAATGTTCACATGAATACGGTTTCTCGCCAGTATGGGTTCTTAGATGCTTCTTTAAATCTGAAAAGGCTAAAAATGTCTTTGAGCACTGTACACATGAAAACGGTTTCTCTCCAGTATGGATTCTCAGATGTCTCTTTAAATTTGAAGCCTAAATGCCCTTGAACAAAGTTCACATGAAAACGGTTTCTCGCCAGAATGGGTTCTCAGATGTGAGTTTAGGCTTTCAAGGCTGGAATATGCTTTTCAACAATGTTCACATGAATACGGTTTTTCGCCAGAATGGGTTCTCAGATGATATTTTAGGCCTCCAAGGTGGGAATAAGCCTTTGAACAATGTTCACATAAATACGGTTTCTCGCCAGAATGGGTTCTCAGATGCGATTTTAGGCTTTGAAGGCGGGAAAACGACTTTGAACAATGTTCACATGAATACGTTTTCTCGCCATAATTCTCAGATGTGATTTTAGGCTTTTATGATCGAAAAATGCCTTTGAACAATGTTCACATGAATACGGTTTCTCGCCAGTATGAGTTCTTAGATGCTGCTTTAAATCTGAAGCGGTGAAAAATGCCTTGGAACTAGAGGTGCGACATCGATGGTAAAACATTGATGTTTCAAAATATCGATGTTTGAAATTAAAACATAGACGGTATTGATACATCGACCAAAAAACATCGATATTTTAAAACATCGATCTTTTTATCAATGTATAACATACATTTTTGAATATACTGCACTAATTTAAGCAATAGAAAATAATACGTATCAGACGAATATATTAAAAATACTGAATCTCAAATCATGAATATAATTTAATAAGAATAATTTCGCAACATCTTGGTATTATAGTAGAACAAAAATTGATAATAAGACAAGCACCGATTAATACATTTAGTTATAGTAATAAGGAAATATTTTCAAACTGAATGAAACTAAAAGTAAATTTACATCAAAAAAGAATCTAAGAAAAATATATCATAGCACTTACGTCAGTTCAATGATAAGAAAAAGCTATGCTAAATATTTTAAAAATACAAAATTAATTCTAACAATTATTTTTAAGAGCAAGAAATATGTGTTGTACTGTTAGTTAATAATTAAACACAAATTGTAAGAAATAGAGGGACGATTTGTTGGGGGAAGTCGATAAGTAACCCCGAATATTGGTATTGACAGTTTGGAGAAAACGAAGTTTGTTTACTTTGTTCCCCAGAAGCACATTTCTCTTTTCACAGACGATCCCACCAGTCAGAGGAACATCTCTTTCCGATGGAACAGTAAAGCAACTTTTACCAGCTCTCTTTTACCAGTTATAATTTTCACCCTAGGTAACTTATAGGATATCCCTTTAGTTTAAGAACTGGGGCCTTGAAATAGACTGCAAGTTCTGGCACCTGACTACAAGTGATATGTTCATCCAATAGCTTTGACCTTTTCCTCACTCTGTAGTTTATCTTTTACTATCTTGTAGTGATCTTCCCAAAAATCATCTTCTGATTTTTTTTTGTTCTGAAAACATGATTTTTTTTTGGCAATTCCATAAGTAAACTTAATTACCTAGCGAGAAAGTTGGAGAAAATTTTATGACAATTTTCAATAAAAATGAAAAAACATCAACATCGAAACCAAACCATCGATGGTCCGAAAACATTGAAAGAAAAACGTCGATGTTAAAAACATCGATGTTTTAACAAAAACAGCGATGTTTCCAAAACATCGACATCGATGTCGCACCCCTACTTGGAACACATTTTAAAAGAATACGACTTCACTTCCAGAATGGATTCTCAGATGTTTCTTTAAATTTGAAGCCTTGGTAAATGCCCTTGAACAATGTTCACACGAAAACGGTTTCTCGCCAGAATGGGTTCTCAGATGTGAGTTTAGGCTTTCAAGACGGGAATATGCTTTTGAACAATGGTCACATGAATACGGTTTTACCCCAGAATGGGTTCTCAGATGCCAATTTAGACTTTGAAGGGTTGAAAACGCCTTTGAACAATGTTCACATGAATACGGTTTTTCGCCAGAATGGGTTCTCAGATGATATTTTAGGCTTCCAAGGTTGGAATATGCCTTTGAACAATGTTCACATGAATACGGTTTCTCGCCAGAATGGGTTCTCAGATGTGATTTTAGGCCTCCAAGGAAGGAATATGCCTTTGAACAATGTTCACATGAATATGGTTTCTCGCCAGAATGGGTTCTCAGATGATATTTTAGGCCTCCAAGGTTGGAATATGCCTTTGAACAATGTTCACATGAATACGGTTTCTCGCCAGAATGGGTTCTCAGATGTGATTTTAGGCCTCCAAGGTAGGAATATGCCTTTGAACAATGTTCACATGAATACGGTTTCTCGCCAGTATGGGTTCTTAGATGCTTCTTTAAATCTGAAAAGGCTGAAAATGTCTTTGAGCACTGTACACATGAAAACGGTTTCTCTCCAGTATGGATTCTCAGATGTCTCTTTAAATTTGAAGCCTTGGTAAATGCCCTTGAACAATGGTCACACGAAAACGGTTTCTCGCCAGAATGGGTTCTCAGATGTGAGTTTAGGCTTTCAAGGCGAGAATATGCTTTTGAACAATGTTCACATGAATACGGTTTTTCCCCAGAATGGGTTCTTAGATGTGATTTTAGGCTTTCAATGTGGGAATATGCCTTTGAACAATGTTCACATGCATACGGTTCCTCGCCAGAATGAGTTCTCAGATGCCAATTTAGGCTTTGAAGGTGGGAAAACGCCTTTGAACAATGTTCACATGAATATGGTTTTTCGCCAGAATGGGCTCTCAGATGATATTTTAGGCCTCCAAGGTTCGAATATGCCTTTGAACAATGTTCACATGAATACGGTTTCTCACCAGAATGGGTTCTCAGATGTGATTTTAGGCTTTCAAGGTAGGAATATGCCTTTGAACAATGTTCACATGAATACGGTTTCTCGCCAGTATGGGTTCTTAGATGCTTCTTTAAATCTGAAAGGGCTAAAAATGCCTTTGAGCACTGTACACATAAAAACGGTTTCTCTCCAGTATGGATTCTCAGATGTCTCTTTAAACCTGAAGCAAAGGAAAATGCCTTTGAGCATTGTGCACAGGAATACGGTTTTTCGTCACTATGGATTGTCAGGTGTCTTTTTAACATTTCTTTGCGAGAAAATTTCTTAGAACATATTTCACAGGGATATACATTCTCGCCAGTATGTATTTTCAGATGCCTTTTTAAATGATAGGCGCCTTTAAATGCCTTTAAACAATGTTCGCACAAATAATTGTTTTTAGAGTCAAGGATCTCAGACTGATGAGCCATTGCGAAAGAATATAAAGTTGTTCCTTCATAAAATTTCGAAAATGATAAATATTTTTACTAAGGAAACCTTCTCTTGTTTCAGTTTCCCTGAGCGCTAATTGCCATACTTTGCACTGATAGTTAAATTTTCATGAATATCTTGTCATAAAATCTACACAAACTTAATTTTTGAAAGAGTAGGTTTAATAAGTATATGCGTTTAGTCTTTCACTAGAATATCACCTATACACAAATGCTACTGCATCGATTTTCAGTTGCTAACGCTATGTTTGCAGTTTCAAAAACCGAAATTACCAGTATGCTGCCAAGGATTTCCTTTTATTTTTATTTTTTGTGTATAAAGAATTTTTACATTTGAATGCAATTAAATGCCTTTTTAAAACATCAGAAACACTCTCTTTGTATGTGTCAGTGTTTAGTCAATTTAAATTTTCAGACAATCGTGGAAGCAAACACACAGTAACACACAAGTGTTTCACTCATGGCAGCGATGTTTGTACGGAACACGGTCAAATGTATTACAGAGATCAAATGAGAAGTTTTTCGTCGTACAGCGACGTTGCTTTCTTTTTATCAGGAGCTTTTCGGTTATGGTTCACAGAGGACTAAAAGAGGCTTACGTAAATCCTCTTTCTTATCATAAGATTTTAAGATTCAGAACTGAAAGTGCATTCTGGATATTTCTTCGTCTAATTTAATTATTGTGGATAAGTGCAACACAGAATGGAAGATGCTTGTCGGACAGTAAACTGACGTTTGTTAAAATTATTTCCTGTTAATGGAGATGTTACTTTTTTCTTTCATAACAAATAAGTACTTACTTGCTCAGACTGAATATCCTTCATTCATTGATGAAGTTGGGATTCACACATCTTTACTCAAGCAAGATCTACAGCCACACGAATTTGAATGCTTGCAAAGTTTGAAATATTTACTTTCGACGTTACTTTTTTCTTTTATAACAAATAAGTACTCACTTGCTCAGACTGAATATCCTTCATTCATTGATGAAGTTGGGGTTTATACATCTTTACTCAAGCAAGTACCACAGCTACACGAATTTGAATGCTTGCAAAGTTTTAAATATTTACTGGCGACGTTACTTTTTTCTTTCATAACAAATAAGTACTCACTTGCTCAGACTGAATATCCTTCATTCATTGATGAAGTTGGGATTTATACATCTTTACTCAAGCAAGAACTACAGCTACACGAATTTGAACGCTTGCAAAGTTCGAAATATATACTGGCGACATCACGAAAAGATAATCCGGACTTGGAACTGGCCGGCATTTCACACAACTCACACTGCAGCCTTCTGTTTGCTGCTGCCGCAATAGGCTAAGGAATACATGTAAACTTAAAATTTGGGGAGTTTTCCCAAGGTTGCTTTTGCTTCGGCGATCACTTCGACATGAGCTTCGTGACGAAAGCAGAAACAAAGGTGCGTAGCTATATAGGGCGTGTCAAAGTCTGGCATCACACTTGCTGCACTCCAACAATATGACATCCTGATTATAGCTGAAAACAAATGAATTTAATTAAGAATTATGGAGCATTAAAAAAAAGAAAATAAATTAATCTGAATTTTGGCTTCCTGAATTTAAATGCTGTTTTTCGCAATCACGAGTGTGTGTGCGTATGTATGCGTGTGTGTTTGTGTGTGTATGTATGCGTGGGTGTTTGTCTGTGTGCAGGCATGAGTGTGTGTGCATGTGTGTGCGTGTCTGTGTGCAGGTGTGTGTATGTACGTGTGTTTGCAGGTGTGTGTATGTATGCTTGTTTGCAGGTGTATGTATGCGTGTGAGTGTAGGATATGAGCGCAACCTGGAGACGGTTTTCGCTAGAGGAGCAGCATCGTGAGGCCGGTCGATGGTGGTGCTGCAGAGGGTGCTGGTGGGAAAATAAAATGATAGGACGCCGAAACAGTCAAATGAAAGCAATAAGCAATCGTGATTGCTCAAAAAAAAAAAAAAGTTTAAGTACGCAATAACTATAGGTGTTTAATATGTAAATGTTCTGCCCGGTTTTAACAAACTTAGGTTAATTGTTATGTCAAAAAAATTGACCGTTAAAAATATTTAAGACTTGTTCACTGAGCTATTGCAATAATATTATGTCACACCAAGATATCCACTTTCGTATAGATTAGTTATTTGTTTGTTCACTTAACTACTCAAACTTTTATCTGGAGAAGGGGAGTGAGGGACAAAGTAAAATAGTTAAAATGACTGAGCATTTTCAAAATAAACAAATTTGAAATTTGTTTTGAAAATTACAGTGCGTAAAGAAAGAACATTCTATTTTGTGATAAAACTGGCATTAAAATGGTATTTTGTTGATTTTTGGCAGTAAATTTGTGCCTTCAAAAAAGTGGAAAATTTTCGCTTTAAAAATTTAGAGGACAAAAGTGAAAAAAAAATAATTTTTCAAAGAAAAATTTTCTATTCGCTTATTATAAAAAAATCTTTTTTATCAAATGAATCCGTAAATAAAAGTTTTAATGAATAAATGAAAAGTTAATAAAACAATAAACGAAGAAATAAATGAACTAATTAATTGATACATGAAGAAAAATAAAAGAGTGAGTTAAAAGAAGTGAATGAATGAATAAATAAGTAAATTTCTTAATAAAAGAACACAAAAATATGAATAAACGAACTGATGTGTGCATCACATGACTTCCTTTTACTCCAATTTAAAGTCATTTTCTCATTATTGGCAGTCTTAATGTGATTCAATAGTTTACTCTCTAAACATCCCCAAGAGTGGCCAAATTGAAACCAGATTAAAAAAAAAAATTAAAAAATTAAAAAAAAAATATCGCGAAATTTGTCGCTAAGTTGGCGACAAAACTTGGCGACCAAAAGACTGGCGATATATCGCCAAGTGTCCGCCAAATTATAACACCACTTGAGTTTACATCGAAATTAACAATGATTTCGCCCCAAAAATTGGCAAAAGACCCCCTTTGGAGCATCTGAATGCAACCAAAAAGGAAGGTGCACAACTAGGCCCCACTAGGAGTCTACGTACCAAATTTCAATTTTCTAGGACATTCCGTTCTTGAGTTATGCTACATACATACATACACACATACATACGTACATACAGACGTCACGAGAAAACTCGTTGTAATTACTTCGGGGATCGTCAAAATGGATATTTCGGGTGTGTGTACGTTCCTAGGCATTTATCCACGTGTGGTCGGGTTGAAAAAAAAACTCAACCTTCATTCGGGGGTGAGCAAAATGGAAATTAAGGCCGAATTTTTAGTGAAAATGTTTTAGCGAATACAATACTTCCTTTTTTGTAAAAGGAAGTAAAAATGAACGCGTAAGTGATCGGCAAATCGTAAACCTCAGCATTCAAAAATACGGGAAGTTTTGTTAGAGAAAACTCAAAAAGAGAGAGACAACAGAAGAAAAGCAGTAGAAAATAAAATTCATATGGACACAGAACAGTTTTCTCGTATTAAGCCATTAGACAATACAACAAAATTAATACAGTAAAACTTGTGAAGTTGACCACCTGTCTAAGTTAACCGCCACTGTATCGTAATGTTGAAAAGGTCCAGCTAAAAACATGTACGTCCAAATGCTACAAGATACATTTGCTGTCACTTGCCTTGGTATTTGGCTAACTTATTATGTTTCTTTGCAAATGTTGAATGTAATCGCTTTCTCTATTGGTTTAAAAGAAAGAACTGTGACGACACTCAGACACATACGACACCCAGACCAGTACCTAGGTCGTCTACAGACGATTTGGTGCCCACGCGTCACACCTGCAAGGTATGGATTCCGTCTGAAGCAATTTCAGATCTTAACTTCTTGACAAGCACATTTGAATTTCGGGCAGTTGAGCCAATCAAAAGTCGGTTGAATTTAATTGCCGGTCAGTTGAGGGAATCGATAAATCTGTTAGGGCTATTATTTGATGAGCGGATTTTACATCATTTTCAGCGCTGAAGATGGCTATAAAGGTGGAAAGAAACCAGAATGAGGGATTAAAATCTATTCTCCAGTGGATCCAAACGTGTTCCTTTCTTGCTCTCTATGCTTCGAATCGCTCGTTAAAGTCATAAAAATGAGGGCGTTGTTTTTCGGACCCTAGGGAAGCTTACTACCAAACGGCAC
Organism: Uloborus diversus; assembly: GCF_026930045.1. Classification (NCBI taxonomy): domain Eukaryota; kingdom Metazoa; phylum Arthropoda; class Arachnida; order Araneae; family Uloboridae; genus Uloborus; species Uloborus diversus. Next base: position 5,553,391 of record NW_026558098.1, on the reverse strand, counting down.
GAACTTGAGGGTCACGGATTTGGACAAAATTCTAGATATAGGTCAATTCCGACTAGGTATGAGCGCAGGTAAAGAGGTTTGACTGCATAGGCCCTAGTTCGGCTGCAACGGGGGTCAGAAGTTGATAATTTGGACCCAGGATGCAACGGAGTTTCCTTTAAAATTACCAATTTTATCCATTTTTCTGCTACTGTACTGCAATATGAGCCATTTGCATGCTTACTTTCGAATTATGTTGGATACTAATTTTTAATAAGCGGTTCTCAAATTTAAATTGGCTACTGTTTTTAATTTCAATGACTTGAATGCCAAAATAACATAGTTACAGGATATTTATCGTTTGCAAATGAAACTAATTATTTTTGTTTTACATTAATCGTGTGATAGTAAAAAGTATTTATTGCGTGCTGATAAAAACATTTACTTTAACTGGATATTCATCGTCTGCTCCCCACATTGATAAGCAAAAATGGGAGAGGAGAAAAAACTCTGATTTATTGCACATGGCACACACACACAAAAGAAAAAATACAAGATCGTTTCGACTTTTCAAATATCTTAGATAGTGCCCATAAATAAATACGTGTTCTCCTTTATACTCAATTTACTAACAAAAGATGCCAAAGGTGTTGAAAGATTGCACATAGTGTCGAAGTCTGAAATTCCAATGGGAACACCATTGCATTCCTAGGGTCAAACTTGCAACTTTGGGCCCTCGTTGCAGCCAAACCAGGACCTATGCAGTCAAACCGCTTTACCTGCGCTCATACCTAGTGGAAATGGACCTATAGCTAGAATTTTGTCAAAATCCGTGACCCTCAAGGTCGTGCCGTTTGGTCGTAAGGTGGCACATGCAAATCTCAAAGCAAGTCAAGTGTGCATTGAGGGAGGTTGATAAGATGAGAACTTTGTTAAAAGGTTGTTTATTGGAATTTCTTGGTTGCTTACGGGAGAGAGGGGTTAGAAGGGAGCATTCCTACTTCATCAGAGTGGACATAATCTATTTTTAGGGCATTTGAAAGCTCAAGAGTTGGTTTAAGTAAATTTGCATTCTGCTTTTCATCACCATACCATACATCGCAGTCAGAATTTCGAAAAACCGAGCAATCTCACGCTCGAGAAACGTGCAGAAGTCTTGAACTTACACAAGAAAAGAAAATCAGAAAGGGAATTAAAGAAAATTAGCAGTAAAAAAAAAAAGCTGTCAGCACAACAAACTCTAACAGAAATAGATAATCTTATCTTGCACTAATAATAAGCACACATTATTAATTTATTTTTGCAGCGGAAAACTAAACTAGAAACTAAAGTTGTTTTAGGAAAACTAAAGAATCTGAAGCAGGCGAATTTTGAAGCTATTAGTTTTTGAATAGAAAAATCATGTAAAAAGTACATTTTACATTTAAAATTAAAAACAGAAAATTTTATTTAAATATATTCTTATGATAATGTTCTTGGTTAATACACTGCAGGAAGACGATAAATAACAACTATGGTGCTATATTTGCATGTTCGAAAATGACCTCCAAGAGCGACCAACCTCCATTAACGACCACTTTTTTCAAGAACGGAGATAGGTCGCTCCAGAGAAGTTTCACTGTAATAAGAGTTTTAATGTTTTTCATCCTAACCCACTTCGTCTTGAAAACACATCAGTATGTCACAGTTTATTTCGTTATAACGGAAATAGTGTCTACTTGTTTGTTTTTAATAAGAGGCAGTATGGGTGCTCAAGTGTTTTTTTAGGTTAGCTAGTTTGGAAAATTCCCTAGAACACACGTCAGAGGAAAATCGCTTTTCTCCAGTATGGGTTCCAAAGTGCTCTTTCAGGTTTGCAAGTTTGGAAAACTGTTTAGAACACACTTCGCACGAGAACGGCTTCTCCCCAGTATGGGTTCTAAAGTGTTTTTTTAGGTTAGCTAGTTTGGAAAATTCCTTAGAACACACGTCACAGGAAAATCACTTTTCTCCAGTATGGGTTCTAAAGTGTTCTTTCAGGTTTGCCAGTTTAGATAATTCCTTAGAGCACACGTCACAGGAAAATGGCTTCTCTCCAGTATGGGTTCTTAAGTGTTCTTTCATGGTAGCAAGTTTGGAAAACTGTTTAGAACACACTTCGCACGCGAACGGCTTCTCCCCAGTATGGGTTCGCAAGTGCTCTTTCAGGTTTGCTACTTTAAAGAATTTCTTAGAACACACGTCACAGGAAAATGGCTTCTCGCCAGTATGGGTCCGCAAATGTTCTTTTAGATTTGCCTGTTGAGAGAATTCCTTAGAACATACTTCACACGTGAATGGCTTATCGCCAGTATGGGTCTGCAAGTGTTTTTTCAGGTTTGCGAGTTGGGAAAATTCTTTAGAGCACACATCACAGGAAAATGGCTTCTCCCCACTATGGGTCCTTAAGTGTACTTTCAGATTTGCTAGTTGAGAAAATTCCTTACAACACACTGTACATGAAAACAGCTTCTCGCCAGTGTGCAGTCTCCAGTGTCTTTTCAGGTTTGCCTGTTTAGAAAATTGCTTTGAACACACTTCACAGGCCACATTACCATTATAGGATTTTATATGCTCTTTTAAGCTTGAAGTGTTACCAAGTGCCTCTAATTTATCTTCACAAGAATAAATTCTCTCCCCGGTATGGACCCTCAAATGTCTCCTTAAATTATAAGCAGAAACAAATACCTTTGAGCAGTTTTCACACACATGTTTAGATCCATGATGCATCACAGATTGATGACATGCCATTGCGGAAAAGTGCCAAAATTTTACTTCATAAAACGTACAAGGTCATGGATCTTCGCAAAGATGGATCCTTAAAAGTTCTTTTAATCGTCAAGGGATTGAAAAAGTCTTTTCTTTAGAAACCACAAAGTCATAATAGAGATTTTGGATAAAAAGTCATCCATTTATTGGTGCACTTCAAAACGGGATTAAAGGCAGGAAAAACAAAACAAATTCTAAAACTGCGAACGCGTCTTAGATTTTATTCGAGAAACTCAGTTTTTTTAACGAAGAGTCTGAAGCACTTTTCACTTCTATATTGTATTAAATTGCAAGCCACCAGAGAAAAATAATTATGCACAGAACTCATTAGAAAAAGGGATTTCATCGTAATGAAACCCTTTGAGCATTATCTGCAGTGATGAGCAGAGAAACTATTTAGTCAGAATTGACACACATATAACTTTTTTCGTTACAAAAGGAAATAATTTCTTCTGAAGAACGAAACACTCAATTTTCGCTACTCAATGGATTTCTGGTTAGAGAACTTCAGAAACTATTTGAAAAGTATGCACAACATATAACTTTTTTGTTACAAAAAGAAAATTTCTTCTGAAGAGCTAAGTACTCATTTTTCGCTACTCAATGGATTTCTGATTAGAGAACTCCAGAAACTATTTGAAAAGTATGTAGCACAACATATAACTTTTTTGTTACAAAAAGAAAATTTCTTCTGAAGAACTAAACACTCATTTTTCGCTACTCAACGGATTTCTGGTTAGAGAACATCAGAAACTATTTGAAAAGTATGTAGCACAACATATAACTTTTTTGTTACAAAAAGAAAATTTCTTCTGAAGAACTAAACACTCATTTTTCGCTACTCAACGGATTTCTGGTTAGAGAACATCAGAAACTATTTGAAAAGTACGTAGCACAACATATAACTTTTTTGTTACAAAAAGAAAATTTCTTCTGAAGAACTAAACACTCATTTTTCGCTACTCAATGGATTTCTGGTTAGAGAACTTCAGAAACTATTTGAAAAGTATGTAGCACAGCACTTTCCTTCGTTTCATTTATTTACCGGAAGAACATCCTGAACCGATTTCTGTGCTTGTAGCACTCAGATTTTTTCATACGATCTCCTTCCCAGCACAGCACTTTCCTTCGTTTCATTTATTTACCGGAAGAACATCCTGAACCGATTTTTGTGCTTGTAGCACTCGGATTTTTCTGTACGATCTCCTTCCCAGTTCACTGGATCAGTCAACGAGCTCATATCTGTCCTTTTCAGATTTAAAACAAGAACTCGGAACTGAAATTGCAGCGATTGTTCGTGTGCAACATTTCAGTCTGCAATTAAATAAGGCAAAAATGTTATAGGTAAGTGAAAAGAATTAAAAGTAATAAGAATTTAAAAAGCAATATTAATTATATAAAGTAGATAATGAATAAAATAAGGGAAAAGTAATTGATTTAGGAAAATCAGTGAACCTACAGCAGTGACGAAGGAAAAGAGACGAGGGGGGGGGGGCGGGAGGCGGAGCACTGAGTTCGAGCTATTCAAAAAATAAAATGAATTTTGAGTGATCTGATAAAACTTAATGTGGAAGTTATGTTGAAGCTCGTTCAGTTCAAATTTTAAAAAAAGAAATTCATTAAATCTTAACCTTTTTAAAACGTGAAATCAATTTTTTTTCCATTAAACTATCTGAAAAAAATATTTTTTCAAAAATTACAGTATTTATTTTCACACAATTATTAACAAGTTTTCTTCTCAGCCTTTTTAAAATATATATAAAAAGTGATTATATATTATTTAATAATTAAAGTTGGAACTAAAGTGTAACATTTTCAAAATAATTCTTAAGTATTCAACAAAATCGACAAAATTTATTATAATTAGTAGTAATGCAACGAATATTTGGTTAGTAATCGGTGTAATACAAATTCAGCAGGCAAAACAACAAATATTTGGTTCTGCCGAATAGTAAACAAATTTTAAATATCCCACAATTGGTAACCTAACGCATTTTTTAGTTACACAATAAGCGAAAGTTACAGTACAGTTGAATACCATAGTACGAAATTAATTCAACTTGTTACATAGAAGAAAAGGTGTCAATATGGGCACCCTGTTTTGCTTTTGATTAAAAATGACTTTCAACTCGAAAAATGATTTTTGCCTTTCATTAAAAACTAGGCAAAGTATTCTATGTGCGAGAAGGCACAACGATGATTAATATCAAAGATCTCATTTCAAAAACGTCGATTAACAAAAAGCTTTAAAAACAGCGCCAGAAAAAATGGGGTGTAAATATAGGCACTAGAGTGGTTCAAAAAAACTTTTTTTTCAACTAGAGTCCTGGACAGCTCTTATTTTTTAAAGACTCACTAATAGTATCATTCCGCAAAAGTTTTTTTTAAAATCTTTTTACTCAAATTTTAAGATGGTGCTCAATGATCCCTCAATTAACCATTGGCAGTTGTATAGAAAATGTCACAAATTTAGATACATTTAATTTTCCCAGCTGTTTTTACTTCCTTTTACAAAAAAGGAAGTATTGTATTCGCAAAAAAAATTTCACTCAAAAATCAACTTTAATTTCCATTTTTCTCACCCACGAATGAATGTTGAGTTTTTTTTCGACCCGACCACACGTGGATATATGAATAGGAACCTACAGACATCCGAAATATCCATCTTGACGATCTCCGAGTAAATTACAACAAGTTTTCTCGTGACATCTGTATGCACGTATGTATGTGTGTATGTATGTCGCATAACTAAAGAACGGAATGTCCTAGAAAATTGAAATTTGGTACGTAGACTCCTAGTGGGGCCTAGTTGTGCACCTTCCTTTTTGGTTGCATTCGGATGTTCCTAAGGGGGTCTTTTGCCTCTTTTTGGGGGGGAAATCATCGTTAATTTCGATGTAAACTCAAGTGGTGTCATAATTTGTCGGACACTTGGCGATATATCGCCAGTCTTTTGTTCGCTAAGTTTTGTCGCCAGCTTGGCGACAAATTTGGCGATTTTTTTTAAAATTTGGTTTCAATTTGGCCACTGTTGGTGATATTTAGAGAGTAAACAACTGAGGCACATTAAAATTGCCAAGAATGGGGAAATGACATTGAGTTGGAGTAAAAGGAAGTCATGTGATGCACATATCAGCTCGATTTTGTAAATAATTATTTGCAATGCATATGCATATTACTCGTGTATATTACAATATGTAGCATTGTTTTTTCAGTTCAATTTATTTTTAACCCCCTCCCCATACTGATGAAGTTTGGGTGAGGGGGGTGAGCACCCTCTTTCAGTTGAAATAGGAAGCTACAATTCTTACACCAAATTGCTATCTACAAGTCTAAAAATATTGAGGGGGTCCTGGTATCTAGGAGAAACTCTTTTTTATACATGTATTTTTGATCCACCCTAGTGGGCACCCTTCAAAAAAGTCACCAAAATTAGTTCAAAACCAGCTGATGTGTGCATCACACGATTTCCTTTTACTCCAATTTAATGTCATTTTCTCATTATTGGCAGTTTTAATGTGATTCAATAGTTTACTCTCTAAATATCACCAACAGTGGCCAAATTCAAACCAGATTAAAAAAAAAAAATTTAAAAATCGCCAAATTTGTCATTAAGTTGGCGACAAAACTTGGCGACCAAAAGACTGGCGATATATCGCCAAGTGTCCGCCAAATTATAACACCACTTGAGTTTACATCGAAATTAACGATGATTCCCCCCCCCCCCAAAAAGGGGCAAAAGACCCCCTTTGGAGCATCCGAATGCAACCAAAAAGGATGGTGCACAACTAGACCCCACTAGGAGTCTACGTACCAAATTTCAACTTCCTAGGACATTCCGTTCTTGAGTTATGCGACATACATACACACATACGCACATACATACAGACATCACGAGAAAACTTGTTGTAATTAACTCGGGGATCATCAAAATGGATATTTCGGGTGTCTACGTTCCTAGGCACATATCCACGTGTAGTCGGGTTGAAAAAAAACTCAACATTCATTCGTGGGTGAGCCAAAATGGAAATTAAGGCCGATTTTTGAGTGAAATTTTTTTTGCGAATACAATAGTTCCTTTTTTGTAAAGCGAAGTAAAAACAGGATAAAATTATGCAAAATGTAGATAATTTATTTATTATATGTTAAAAAATCGCAAACACAACTGGCGTTTTCAGCACCACACAATCTAAGTTCGCCCATATTTGGCAGACTCAGATTGTGCCGAATGTGGGGCACATATTTTTTAATTCGCACCTCTTCCGAAGTGGCTTCAAGGAACTCGTCATCCCGAAATATGCAAGTTGCATCGCTTGAGAAATAATTTTTTTTGTTTTAAAAAATAATGTGGTGTATTCCAAGCAGCCCCCCTGTGCTCGGCTAGTGGAGTAGAGAAACGATTATTCCCCATTTTCTAACAACCAGTTTTGAAGGAGTGGTTTACTTTTCCACCTGAGGTGTGCCCGGCTGGCAGTGGAGTGGAGATCTAGGAAGTTGGACCTAGCCCATATTTTTCTTTAGGAGGGGAAGGGTGTTGACCAATCGTGGTCGCTGAAAGTGATGTCATTCTTTTTGGAGCGCGAAAATATCCGAATCCTTTAGCGTCGCATTTTTCATTGCATTGGAATTGGAAGTTGCAACTGTTTTTTGTGAAGGGGAAATGGCAGAAACGAAGCGCGTTTCAAAAGAGCAACCCTGCATAATGCTGGATTGGATGGAAGACAATAATAAGTTATTTACTAACCAATTAACAAATGACTTCACCAATCAGGACAAAAAAAAAGATGTGGACTGCATTAACCGCCACTTTGAATGCACAAGGAGGGTGCAAAAAGAGCACAGACAAGTGGATGAGGGTAAGTACCTTAATTGTTTTCTTTTCGTTAAATTAATTGAAAATATATGTAATAGAGATTCACTGAATATTCGGCAGACAAGGCCGAATGAAAATTACAATACAGTACCACAGTAAAAAATTAATTTAAACAGTTGCTTATTAATTTTATCACATTAAAAGTAATTCTCATGTAAAAAAAAAAAACTCCAAAAGTTTAAAACTTGTTAAGAAACAACCTAATTTAAATTCACCATTGACTTCAAAGTTTAATAATCCTTGAATTTCATTTTTCAAAATGATGATACACATATCTATCAGTTACCAAAGAGATTAACACAGCAGAAAACCTATTGAATAATTTGCATTTTGCAAGGTCCTTCATCTATGATATAGCATGTTTTGACCATGATTATCAGATATCAAATCATCTCTCCCGAAAGAAATTATTGTTCTACTTATGCAGCCATATTCCAAACTTAGGACAAACGTAAACTGAATTATATTTACTATGTGCATTTACTTTTTATTTTGGATGAATTTGGTTTGTGTATAACAACTACAGCAAAATTCCTCTAATGCGGACACTAACGGGACAATATTTTTTGTCCGCAATAGAGAGGTGTCCGCAGGACAGGGGCTTAATAATGTTATTTGCATTAGAATTAAAAATTGTCTGCATAAGAGAGGTTTCACTGTATATGTAATCTACTTGAAATACACCGCTAAAATTATGAAGTTTAATAAAAAAATGTATGTATTTTTTTTTAAAGTAGCCAAATAATTTATGTTTTAAATTTGGAGAAAATTCAAATATTAGTTTGAAAAAAAATTAAACAAGTATTTGGCCAAATATTCAGTTTGAATTTTACTGGAATATTCGATGTTCACTGAATCTCTACTCTGTAATAGAAATTAATCACATTATTTTTAATCACATAATAAGCTTCTATTGTTCTACATAGTCAATCATTATGTTAAAAGCTTAATAATCCTTAAATTTTATTCTTAGATTTTTAAAATGATGATACACGTACAGTGAAACCTGTGAAAAACGATAATATCTAACAAAAATCTGTCTATAACAATATTTTTTTTTTGGCCCAAGCAAAATGTCAGCATGAATAATCTAACTGTCTATAACGATAACCTGTCGATTGATAACCTGTCTATTACGATATTTTATTTAGGTCCCAACAGTATCATTGTAGACATTTTACTGTATTTATCAGTTTCCAAAGAGATTAACATAGCAGAGAACAACTTGAATAATTTGCATTCTGCAAGGTTCTTGATCTATGATATAGCATGTTTTGACCATGATTATCAGTTATCAAATCATCTATCAGGAAAGAAATTATTGTTCTGTTTATGCAACCATATTCCAAACTTACAACAAACATAAACCAAATTCTTATACAGTAGAACCTCGATTAACCGAGGTTTTTATACCAAGTTTCTATTAACCGAGATTTCCAACATCCAAGGCAGTAGTGTAGCTTGGATAATCGAGGTTCTACTGTATTTACTATGTGAATTTACTTTTGATTTCGGATGAATTTGGTTTTAATATTGTAACTATACACAATCTAGATAACATTTAATAAAAAATATATTCTTTTTTCTTAAAATAGATAAATATTTTCTATTTTAAATTTGGAAAAAATTTAAACATTAGTTTCGAAAACATTCAAACAAGTAAAGTAAGCATAAACAGTGTTGATATTGTTGACGTTGTTTATACTTTCTTTACTATTCTGCGCAAAGGTATTTATCTCATTTAAACAAGTATTAGGCCAAATATTCAGTTTGAATTTTACCTGAATATTTGGTATTTAGTGAATCTCTAATCTGTAAAAAAAAAATTATTTTCACATTTATTTAAATTTATTTCACATAAATAGCTTCTATTGTTCTAAGTAGCTATTGAAAGTTGATCAGACTTAACTTCTGCTGTGCAAATGTCGACCAACAAATTTTTCAAGGCGACTTTTTTGAAACAGCTTTTACCAGCCCCCCCTTCAACGTTATACATCAATTTTCAATTTCAATAACTCTTGAAGATATCATCACGTAAATCAAATGCATTAATTGTTGAACGCATGTATATTCTTTCACCTGCAAGCGCTTGCCGTTGATAGTAATGCATTAGCACTTGCACAGGAACGGAAAAAGCCATTTCTCTACTGCTCCGAGGCAGTCGGCAAGTGTAGCGACTAAAAGCAGTTCGGCCGCAAGCGCGAAACAACCAATGGAAGAGGAGCACACCCCAAGTCGAGAGAGAACTGGTTAGCAGGGAAAAATAGGGAAAATTTCTCCCTTTCGGCCGATTTCTCCACTGGCCGTCCCGACTCCACTAGCCGAGCACAGGGGGGCAGGGTTGGCAAGTTTCTGCCGAGGTGGTTAAAACCACTGGTAGAAACCGGTTAAAACCGGCATGGAAAAAACCACTTTCTGCCCCCTTTGTGGCAGAAACTGGCAAAAACTCACAAAATGAAAAATTAATTCTTGATATACAACTGAAAATACATGGAAAAAATAATTAATTTTTAACCAAAGTACTGTAATTTTATTACAAAATTATCACAATTCAAAACCAAATGTTACATTGTTTGGACCCTGCAATTGCCTCTTAGAAAAGGTGGTTTCAAAAATCTAAACAGGTTCTCAATTTACTACGCACAAATGAGAAGTTTTAGAATATTCTTAAAACAGAAGAGCTAGCAGACAATGCATCAAGGAGCAAGCAATGTTCGTGAAACTCTCATCTATTGTATAACTGGTCCACCATGTAGTGACTGGGGTTGTGGTAAAAATTTGACTGGAAAAATAAGTTTCGAGAAATGGGGCCAATTTGCTTTGCAAAGCTGTGACATTAGGTACAAAATTCTAGGCAAGTAAAATTCTGGCACTTTCTTCTTGAAGCACATGACATGACAATATCAATCACGAACAATTTAGAGGAAGCATATAAGTGAGCAAATTACAATCAGTAATGCCTGTGTAATTCTGTATATCACTCCTCTTTCCTAAACACCCCTGTATGATTTTTTATCCTTTGTTATATTAATACAAATGGTACGAGCCTCTGCAATTGAAAAGTTCCCTTTCTGAACTAAATCAAGGACACTAGCATAGGATTTTATTTTTTTAAATGATGAAATGATGTTTAATTTTTTAGTTTACTGAAACAAATATCATTTACTAATTACTTGAGTTATTAAAGACATTTTTAAGTTTTTGCCAGTTTCTGCCGGTTTTTACCGGTTAAAACCAGTTTCTGCCACTGGCACGGCAAAAACTAGTTTCTGCCGGCAGAAAGCCAACCATGATTTCAAGGTTTGTACTCAATTTCAGAAATTAAAATGAAGGAGTAAAATGAAATGTTGAAGGAGTACATACTAATGGGCTGTCCTTAAATGTTGTCGTAATTTTTTTTCCCAACATCTTTGGAACCCCAACCCCCATTATCACAAAGTGTCACACTTCATCTTACTCCTCCTCTTGTCACATGTCATTTTTATAAACATATCGTTATAATAACTGTGTGATGTCACTCCTTGTCACCCTCTCTCTTCCTCTTGTCACAATTTCATGAACCCGTCTCCCCCTCAAGGCACGACCTTGTGGATGACCCATTTTCTAATATCATATCTGCGATTTACAAAACAGTTGTTTTTTTAACACATTCACTTAATAAAGTACATCTGCTTACGTATCTTCAAATAATAATAAGAGAAACCGAATTTTGCCGCTGAGAGTGTGGTGGAAGGAAATGCAATAATCATAAAACTTGAAAAATAGTCAAGCCTCTTTTAAGCATGATTTACTTCAATTATGAAATGTCTTAGTCATCTAATAATATTTTTACTCCTTCATCACCCTTATACCTTCGCCCTTGTGACCAAATTAAGTTGATAGTCAATGTACTATGTATTTTAAGTTACTGTCATAGAGGAAGACTATGTAGTCTTCAACTAAAAAAGAAGGAGTTCAAACCAAAATGAAGGGGTTTGAAGGGCCCTTCAAAAAAAATTCCCAAATGAAGGAGTATTGGAGGAGTTTTGAAGGAGCGTACGAACCCTGTTCAGGGTTCGTACTCAATTTCAGAAATAAAATGAAGGAGTTTTGAAGAAGTAAAATGAGGTTTTGAAAGGCTATCTAATAGGGCTGTCATTAAATGATGTCACACTTCTTTTCAACATATTTGACCCCCCTTCCCCCATTATCACAAAGTGTCACATTTCACCTAACTCTTCCTCTTGTCACACGTCATATTTTTTACACACATATTGTTACAATAACTGTGTGATGTCACTTTTTGTCACCCTCTGTCTTCCCCTTTTCACAATTTCATGAGCCCGTCTCCTCCTCAAGGCATGACATCACTTGTGGATGACCCTTTTTACTGTATCATAACTGTGATTTACTAACCAATTGTTTTCTTAACACAATCACTTAATGTAGTACATTTACTTATGTAGTTTTAAATGTTTAAATAATAATTCGACAACCTGACATTTGATGCTGAGTGTGGTGGAAGAAAAAACAATAATCATAAAACTTGAAAAAATAGTCAAGCACCATTTAAGCATGTTTTACTTAACTTATGAAATGTTTTAGTCTTCGAATAAAATTTTCCCCTTCAACTTTTATGACTTAACTATGATCAATTTGTAAATCACATCTTTATGAAAAAAAAAATGCAAGAAATTACTACATTAAAATCGCCCTTGTGACAAAGTTAGTTGTCGATCAAATTATTATAAGTTACTGTCATAGAGTATGTAGTTATGTAGTCTTGAACTAAAAAAAGAAGGAGTTTGAAGGGCCCTTCAAAAAAATTTCCAAAATGAAGGAGTATTGGAGGAGTTTTGAAGGAGCATACGAACCCTGTCATTGTTACCTTTGTTTGAAATTATTCTACATACAAAATAAGTAGAATCGTAATCAATTGGTAAAAAAAGCAAGACCTATGAGAGGGGTTCGGACTCCCTGGACACCTCCTTAGTGTTGCCACTTATTGCATACCATATTGCTATTTGTGCTCTGCTTTTTTGAAATTCGATCAGCAGTACACGTAAAGGAACTTGCTTGCTCGTCGCACACATGTTTTACAAATATTTGCTTAGTAAGCCCAGAAATATAAACACGATCATCTAATCATGGCCCCACTAAATTTCCGCCAAGCGTACGGGCCTTGACAATTTTCAACTTTTCTGTGATCAACCGATGCTGCTCATGCATCCACCAGTCAATTTCAACGTTTCCATGAAGCTCATACATCCACCAATCAATATCAATGTTTCAAAGTTTGTTTATTTTTGATTGGATGTTGCCCATTTTGAGGGCAAGACGCGCCACCAGGAACCCCTGCATCCACCAATCAGTGGCAAAGTAATGGAAACAGGGGTGCCTGCAGCGCCCTCTTTGTTGCCATGGGTTTCAGCGATTGCCACGGCCTACAAGAATTAAGTGAGACAATCTGATCAAAGTGAGCAACTGTACAAACTCTTATATCCACCCCAAGCAAGAATATCTCCAATTCCATCTGAACAAGAATGACAAACCAATTCACAACGGATCAGGAGTGCCCAAACAATACCGCCCGAGTAGATAAAGCCATTTTCACGCTTCTTTCTTCCAAATGCCTAGCAGTACAACTTCTAAGCACTCACGGCTACTCTCGATGGATGCTTAAAGCAATCCTTTGTTTGTTGTCTTTGAAAATTATAATATTTTTGTAGTTTGAAAATCTGTTTTATCGAAAAAAATAAGTTTATAAACAATATTCTGATCACATACAAGAATGGATACAACTTTCCTTTTGCATTATTACATTTTCTACTTAAATCAGATTTTATTATTTACAAATCTCAGCATTAGATTATGAATAGATTTTATTTTCTGCCTTTTTATTGAAATTTAAAAAAAACGAGCTGATGTGTGCATCACATGACTTTTTTTTGCTCCAATTTAATGTCATTTTCTCATTATTGGCAGATTTAATATGATTCAATAGTTTACTCTCTAAATATCACCAACAGCAGCCAAATTGAAACCAGATTTAAATAAATAAATAAATCGCCAAATTTGTCGCCAAGTTGGCTAAAAAACTTGGCGACCAAAAACTGGTGATATATCGCCAAGTGTTCACCAAATTATAACACCATTTGAGTTTACATCAAAATTAACAATGATTTCCCCTCAAAAAGGAGCAAAAGACCCCCTTTGGAGCGTACGAATGCAACCAAAAAGGAAGGTGCACAACTAGACCCCACTAGAAGTCTACGTACCAAATTTCAACTGTCTAGGACATTCCGTTCTTGAGTTATGCGACATACACATACATACACACATACGCACATACATACGTACATACAGACGTCACGAGAAACCTCATTGTAATTAACTTGAGGATCGTCAAAATGGATATTTCGGGTGTCTGTACATTCCTAGGCACATATCCACGTGTGGTCGGGTTGAAAAAAAAACTAAACATTCATTTGCGGGTGAGCAAAATGGAAATTAAGGCCGATTTTTGGGTGAAATTTTTTTCGCAAATACAATCCTTCCTTTTTTGTAAAAGGAAGTAAAAAAGATTGCAATAAGATTTTCTTTCCTAGATATTAAAAATTCATGGATCACAAAATTTTAAATAAAACAGAGAATCAAGCTTATGAAAAAATATTCACCTTCAAAACCAATGCAGCAAGATGTTTCTAAGAAACAAAAATACAGATTTCTTTTAACATTGTCCCTAAAAAGAGAAATGGGTACATCACTTTTAAGCATTTTGCAGAAAGCCGATTTCAAGATTTCCAGTTTTCACGGTATCGCTTGAGAACTGCCACCAGAGTGAGGGACTGTAACTTTTTTACTATTTATTAGAGACGTATCGAGTAGCACTTTGGCCGAGTAGCCGAGTACCGAGTACTCGGCCTTTTACTACTCGGCCGAGTACCGAGTTACCGAGTAACTCGGCCTTTCACTACTCGGCCGAGTTTCCCAGTACCATTTATGTTGAAAGAAGGACCACCGACACACATCGATGAATTTTGAACTTATTGAAATAGTAGTATAGACCTCCTTGTCCATATAATAGTTTTTAAACTAAATTCCTGCTGAAATTTAACTACAAAATTTTGCAAAAATAATTTTTTTTAAATTAAAAATGAATAAATAAAAGGTATGACTTATCAAGTTGGAATTAAAACAAATTACACAAATTTATTCATTATAGGTCTAGTTCGATAAACAAATAATATTTAAAAGCAAAAAAACAAATGTGCAGGAACACTGCAGACACGTTTTTCTGTGTTACAAGGATCGTCTTTTCAGTGCATAACATGTGAACTAAAAAATGTAAAGGCATACGACAAAAAATTCGACTTTTGCCGGATGCCTTTAAATCAACGAGCTCACATTTTGTGCATTGAAAAAGAAATTCCTCGTAACGCCAAAACACGTGTCTGCAGTGATCCTGCACTGTGCTTCTAACGTTGTTTTATTTCCTTTTATTTTTAAAGCTAAGGTATTTTTATATATCTTATAACTAATTTTAGTTTGTGTAGCAAAAATTCCATATTTGCACAATTTTTAACAAAAAAGTTTTATTAACTTTCGAGACATTCGAACCAAGATTTATTCCATTGAAGTATTTCAAACTTCATTATCCTCAAAATTTAAATTTGAATTGTAAATGGTTGCAGAAAATTATGTATGCTTGAGCTTTTTTGTAAATTTAATTATATATTCAATTTTTTGTAACTACTCGGTATTGGCCGAGTATCTGATCAAAATTTGGCCGAGTACCGAGTAGTTACTGAGTACTCGGTACGTCTCTACTATTTATTGTTGAGATATGCCCGTTGGTCATGTTATAAAATCAACTTTGGACATTTCTGTGGTGGTCATAACTCATTTTTCAATTTTTTTGATTTTCATTTTTTTAGCGACAATATAATTTATAGATTTCTTCACTCGAAATTTTCTGATGAATTTAATTTTAACAAAATGTAAACATACAAAACCGCAACTTGGCGAGTTCATAAAAAGATTATATGCAATGTTTTTATTTACAAAAAACTATTTTTCAATTAACGCATGACAAACACCCCATTCAAGAGAAGTAAATATCTCTGTCAAGTAATAAAAATTTCCATGAAATTGAAAAAGGTTTACGTTCTGTATTCTGAACCCTGAAAGTAGCAACGATCAATTCCACAAAAATCAAAACCGGCACGTAGCAGAGTTATTGGCAATTTTTTTTTAAGTAAAATATTTTTTAAATGAACATTTCGGAGAAAAATATAATCAAATACTAATTAATTAGTACCTATATTTATGCATTACGAATATTGCAGTAAATATGCATGGGCTAGATTACACTCTTTTAGCTTCGTATAGTTTTGGACGGTAAAAATCACGTGTCCTGTCCTAAAACAGTTTCATAACAGTCCAAAATCCAACCCTGCTTTCTTACTAAGTCTTTTTCATATTTTTTAGTGAGTACCAAGCTTATAGAAATAGTCATTTGATTCAAAAAACCATTAGAAACATTTTATAGGATCATTCAGATTTGCTCTTTCACGTTAAAACTTATTTTAATTTGCGGAACATGCTCAGAAGTTTCCACCCGAGCTATGGGTCCCGACTTGCTCAAGGAATTTTTTTTTTTTACTATTTTATGACTGAGATCGAAGTAAAAAATTTTTTTTTTTTTTTCTCATTTGAAAATGATTACGTAGAAAATATTAGACAGCAAAACTGCTTGTTGACAGCTGAATAGCTAAAGAAAGTTATAAATCAAGCAAACAAGGGGATGGCGTACAGGGTTGTAGTTTTGGCCGGACAAAACTGATTTTATCCAGGCCACTGGCTAAAACCGGCCAAAACTGGATTTAACCACCATAGAACTGGCCAAAACTAAATTACGTGAAAATACACTTCTACTTTGTATGTATGTGAGAGATGTGTGTTTTGCAACTAATAAATCTGTTAGTTGGAAGTTGTTTAATTAAGCATAGCAATTTTAGTTAAATTTAATATTAGTGAAAGTAATTTACATTATTATAACAATAGTAGAACAAATTTCAACTTTCTTCGAAATTAATTACTGAAATTGCTCACAACTAAAACAAAAGACATGTAAGGAATACAAAACAGCCTGTAACATAAATGTAGTAACTTTTCAGTAGTGTTGCCTTTTAATTTTCAAAAGTGTTTTCTCCCTGTAACTTTCGTTTTGCTTTTAAAAAATGCCTATATGTTTCTAAAAGAAGTTCTTTTTTTTTCCCATTTGTTCTTCAAAATTTCTTGAAAATACTTTGTACATTTTTGTATGAGAATTTTATATTTTTTTGTAACTGCACATTTTTCATGTAAACCTTATCTTCTAAACATGCTGTAATTTCTACAAACTGTAAATATATTATTTAGATAAATAATGCAAGATGATTGATTATGGTTTGTTTTACATTTCTTTTTAATAAATTATTATTTGGTCTTCTTTTAAAATTTGATAATTATCTAAGTGGCCAAAACTGGATAAAACTGATTTTATCCCGGCCGGTTTTACCCATGGTTAAAACCACCACTGGCCGAAACTCTCACGACCAGGGTTGCCAGATTTCAGAACAGTAAATACGGGACAGGCTTCTAAGAGTGAAAGCCGGGGAGGGGGGGGGGGATATTTTTTTAAGGTTGAGGGCAATTACTGGATATGGTGTATTTTTAAGGGGTGCTTTCCGACGTACGTTTCTTTATGAAAAATTTCAGAAATTCAAAGTATAAAAATCGTTTTCATTGTGATTGCCGACGCATGCGCAGTGATATATTTCCACCATTAGTCAATGAGCAAAGAGGAAGTAATCATTGGTCTGCCGCCCATGCCGAAACAAAAACCAAATTGAAACGAAAATATTTTTTGCGTTTGCTGCCACATGATTTTCTTTTTGCTCTTTTTTTTCACATTTTTTGCTTTACTACATTTTTTCCCTTAAAATAATGCCTCCTTTTTAAAATATTGTAATAAGCTAGAATACGGGACTTTAGCCGTCCCGTATGGAAGTTCCTTGGGACGCGGGACAATTTTTCAAAATACGGGACTGTCCCTTGAAATCCGGGGCGTCTGGCAACCCTGCTTACAACCCTGATGGCGTAAGTAGGTTCTGCAAAAGTTCAATAAACGATCAAGACGGCTGATTGCCAATGGCAGTTATTTTCTTATCAGTCGGTCTTTACACATTTAATTGAACCAATTTGTAGTCAGTATTTTTAAAAAAATACAAGGAGAGTTAGTAGAAATCCAGGGAACAAGAAGCCCAAAGTCAGAGTCGTCGTGTTTTCTAACGACTCCGACTCTTTTATCCCAAATCCAGTCCGACTCCACAGCCATGGGGACAAGTAATGGGAAAATATTGGGTACATCGTAAAGCAACAGAGTGGAAAGTACCGAAAAATAAACTAATTATTGCCAAAAATTTGACAGCCATGCCAGATTCCTAATTTTCGAAACAACCCCCCATTTTATCATTCAATTAAATTTGGAGTTCCATTTGGCATATTCAAAATTTCATCCTCCTAAAAATTCTAGTTCGGGGGGGGGGGGCCTGTTAGAGCCAGGGACAGATACAAGGTGATAGCCCCCCCCCCCCCCAAGAAGGATACCCCACCAGTAATTTTTAGAAAATGAAGTTTAAAAAAAGCAAATTTAAGACGAGTTTCACTGATGTTGGGAGAAGGGAGGATTAATATTTTGACCCTATCCCAGAAAATATTTCGGACATAAAATCAAAAATCTTTGCGCCCAATTTTTTTAATTCAGTGGACAATATGTAGTAAAAAGGAAGTAATAAAAATCAATTGCCCCTCCCTTGAAAAATTTCTGGGTACGTCCTTGGTTAGAGCTTTATTCTTGCTTTACGCACTACGTCCCCAATTAATACAAAAGTGACGACCAGCAACAGGCTCTGGGCCCAGTTAGGCTGGTCCTAGTCAAATGATTAGTCCCCAATGAAGATCAATGGCCCTCTTAAAGCTATCCGCCTCTTCCGGTAAGCTATTCCAAGTGCCCACGACCCTGCTAAAGTAGTAGTTTTTCCTGATTTCCAAGTTAGCCTGAGATTTAAATAGCTTAAAACAATGATCCCTTGTCCTGCTTTCCCCTCAAAAATTTAATCCATTTACATCTTTCATTTTGATAAATTTAAATAACTGAATCATGTCCCCTCTGACTCTCCTTTGCTCCAGGCTGTACATGTTAAGCCTATTAAGTCTGGTATCCTAATCTAAATCTGAGAGCCCCCTTACTAATTTAGTTACCCTTCTTTGAACCCTTTCCAATACAAAAATATCTTTCTTCAGATAAGGCGACCAAAACTGAACAGCGTACTCCAAATGAGGTCTTACTAAACTCCTACATAAAGGCAGAAGAACCTTCTTAGATTTAGTAAAGTCAGACAAAACAACGTAAGTAGAAGCACAAATTTGTAAATTACAGCAGACACGTGTTTCGGCGTTACAGGGAACGCCTTTTTCAATGCAAAAAATAATGAGCTTATGTCGTCGGATGTCTTTTCATCCATAAGCTCATTATTTTTTGCATTGAAAAAGGCGTTCCCTGTAACGCCGAAAAACGTGTCTGCTGTAATTTACAAATTTGTGCTTCTACTTACGTTGTTTTGTCTGACTTTACTATTCAGCACAAAGGTATTTATTTATCTTATTTATCTTCTTAGATTTGTTTGAAATAGATCTATTGATAAACCCAAGCATTTTGTAGGCTTTGTTACTAGCAATACTGCACTGTTGACTAAACTTAAAGTCCTGATACCCCGATCCATAACATTTTCTGCCTGATTTATAGCTAAACCCTGTAAACGATATCTCATACGCTTATTTCCATGACCTAAGTGTAGCACTTGACATTTCCCTACATTAACTGCCATCCCCCATTTATTTGCGCACTTAGTAATACGATCTAAATCCTCTTGCAGCTGTTTTACTTGTTCTTCATTTTCGACAATCCCCATAACTTTTACATCGTCAGCAAAACAATTCATGCTTCCAGAAATATTTTCATTGATGTCATTCATAAATATAATAAACAAAAGAGGCCCTAAAATGAAGCAAGATTTTTGCATTCTTCGAAATGAAATACAGGATAACTTCGAATTATTAATACCCAATTTAACGATTTCCACAATTTATTTAAATATCTCACAGCACCGGCTTTTACTGCATTGAGTGTATAAACTGCTCGATTTAACGATAACTTTTTTCAGTCCCTTGAGAATCGTTAAATCGAGGTTATACTGTATTCAAAAACTCGCCGTTTATTTGTGCAGAAATTCCAAAAGAGAGCTTGCACGATAATGAGTAAATGAATAAAAAATAAAACTTACTTCTTCTATAGTTCAAGAAGATGCAATAACTTGAGCGAATTGCAGTTCACTATCACTTCCAACGAAGTAATTCGTCCATCTAATTTAAGACATTCGATACATTACATTCGATATCTAATCATTTTTTTTTTCATTCAGTTTGTCAAAAAGGAAAAGGTGGTATTTAGAAATGCAATTAATAAACTGTTTTTCGTCAACAAGAATAGTTCGATAAAACTCCCTTTCGGAACAAAAACATCTCATATGATCAATCTACAACTGTGTTTATGTCGAGGACTGCATACTAAGTGCCTTGCCTCCATTATTTTATCTACCGATAGGTGGCAGCACATGATCAATCATCATCATCATCAATTTAAATCCACGTTCGTAGTTAAAAAGAAAACAGGGGCCTCAATGGCCGAGCGGTCTGAGTGACCGCTTGATATTGGCACACTTGAGGCGGTGGGTTCGACTCCCACCCTCGCTCCGGTTGTACTTTCCCTTCTTTGTGATGTAAATTCTTTCATGTGTTGTTTATATGTCTAATAAAAATATATATCATGCGTAAGGGAGGCAAAACACTCAGATTGTAGTCCTCATCAAAAACAAACCTGTGCAATTAAGCACCAAAAGAAGAAGAAGAAGAAGAAAAAGAAAACATCAAATGGAAGAAGAGAAATGTGGAGGAAAGATTCGCATATTTTTTTTGGAACCTTCATCAGTGCTATAAGATCATCGCATTAACTCAATAAACATTAAAAAATTAACAGAAATTCAGGGTCGAACTTTCTGACCCACCGTCGTCGTTAAAGGGGACTGGGCGACGTTAAATATGCTCGTGGTCTCAATGTCCTCCAAGTGAAACGATACCTCTGGGGGTGCTAGCACCAGGTAGCCATTAGCTCCTGGTCTAGTTCTAAATTCTCATTAACTGTTCGATCCGGTGATGGTGCTGCCACATATCGGTATAAAAAAAAAATAATGGAGGCAAGGCACTTAGTATGCAGTCCTCGATATAAATACAGTTGTAGTCAGTTGTGACTCGGAATCGAAACATCGCTTTGGTTTACCTGTAACTGTCAAACAAATGGCGTTGTTTTCGTTGATACGTCTTGGGTATTTTGATACTTTGTGAGTTCGATAATAAGTGAATCTCGCCGTTAAAAAGTAAAAGCTCCATTTGTTCAACTTCGTTCTCTGACCTAACAGATGAATACAGTTTGGAATTCCTCCCTCAAATAATTTTTGTTGTTGGAGTCCAATTTTGACAGAGAGATTTCCATTGTTCGACATCTCGACGTATTCATCAAAACGAGTAAGTTTTAATTTTCACATAACGTGCTTTCCGATCCATCATTTTCCCGATTTTAGTCATTTTTCATTGTACCTATCAAGGAATAAGTTTTCGAAATGTCTTGTTCTCTGAGTTTTCTTTTCTGTCATGTCTGTGAGACCCCCTTATTCACTGAATCTGCATTCTCCGAGTAAAAAACATCGTCCTTATCTTGATTAAGTTCAATAAAAGTTTTAGTTACGAAGTGAAAACAAGGAGAGGTTTCTGACATTGTAAAAAAAAAATAGTGTGAACAATAATCAGTTTTTAATATTTTATTTGATTTCTTAAAATGTAATTTTTTCTTTTTCTTTGAGCGCGTTTCTTAAGGAGTCATAGTACCTTTCAAACATTTTTTTTAAAATTTAAGTAAGTTAAATATTTTTTTGAAACCATAACATGCATAATTATTTCTTAATCAATAGTTTATTTTCAAAATTTAAAAATATTGCCTACGTTTTTTTTTAAATTTAAAAAATTGAGGAAAATTTCAATTTTTTAAAATCTCTAAAGACTTTTTTGTTTTTGCACTAATTAAGAAAAAGTTTTTTGCTAAGCGATGACTATAATCATCTCTAAAAACCTGTGCATTCATTTGGTTATGAGTTTATTAGAAAATTTTCTGTGATTAATTATGTAAAAAATCGAAGTTTTTTTTTTAATTTTGTTTTTAAAGGTTTAACATGCTCTAAACATTTGAGTCATTTATAAAATGCTTATCCAATGCAGTTTTGTTAAATATGTTATCCCAATTGCAAAAATTTTACTTTAAAGCCGTATCTTTAATAGAAAAACATCCTTAGGGATTCTAATGACATGAAAACAAAAAAAAAACATCATCGAGAAAAAGCAATTTAAAGTTTTTCTTTTGCATAAGAACACATAGCGAGCATGGCCTAAAACCACTCATGACTATTTAAATATTTGAACTAAAGCAATGAAACTTTTAACCTGTGTTCAGAATAGTTTTTAGTTTTGAAATAAGCGATAAAAAATTTTTTTGATCGTTTCATCATTTTTGAGGTACTGTAACCCCTTAACTACTAGCTTAAGCAAATTGTACTTTTTAATGTTATTAAAAATATATAATGGTACATTTTACATATTTGGTTCATTTTAATGTTAATGTTATTTTTCATTTGGGTTTTGTGCTCTATTGTTATTTTTTTTTAAATAAAATTTCACTTTTTAAATAAATATGAATCAGCATAGACATAGACAGACATCCAGGGTTGGGTTTTGGACTGTCCAAAACTAGTTTAGGACAGGACAGGTGGTTTTTTACCATCTAAAACTGTCCAAAAGTGTCCGAAACTGTCCAAAACTAAGCTGATGCTAAAGGGGTGTAATCTAATTTATTCGTATTTACTGCAATATTTGTAATGCAAAAATATAAATATTACTGAGGTTAAAATAATGAGTATTTGATAGTACTTTTGTCCAAAATGTTCATTTTAAAAATATTTTACTTTAAAAAAATTGCCAATAAATATTAACATAAAAACTTCCTTATGTAACAGTTGGTAGAGTTATGAAAGGAAATTTATAACACTACCAAGAAAACTAATTTCAGTTCCATTTGTAACTCAAAGGAATGTTATTAAATGTGCAATATTAGATGGAAAAAAAAAGAAAAAAAAATTGCATTTAAGTCGATTATTGCAGTATATTTTGAACACTTTCTTTTGCACACATACATAAATGTCGAAAAATTTGGTAAATGGAAAAAAACTCCTGCATACAAATTGACATTTTTGATGAAGAATTCAATTTCTACTTAACTAGATTATTAAAATCAGTTGCATAAATAAGTTACCATTCTTGAATGTTCACCTTGAATAAACATATTAACTAGTCAAAAAATAATTTTGACACATTTTGTTCTGTTTTTGACATTTTCTCATAAAATATATTTTCTTAAAGTTTGGACACTTTCGGACACAGAGGTTTTGAACAAGATGATAAAAACCTTGCCAACATTGCTTTCATTTGCACACATGCATAAACATAGGGAAATTTGGTTACTATTATCAAGAAATAAATTAACTCATTCATGCAAATTGAAATTTTAATCAAGGATTCAATTTCTATGTAACTAGACTAAAATCAGCTGCATAAATAAGTTGAATGTTCTCATTGAATAAATGTTCAATATAAAACATTACTTTGATACATTTTGTTCTGTTTTTGATGTTTTCTCACACAATACAATTTTTCTAAAAATTTAGTTTTGGACACTTTCGAACAGTTTTGGACAGAACGGTAAAAACCAGGGTTTTTACCGTGGTTTTTACCATTGTGTCCAAAACCTTGCCAACCCTGCAGACATCCCTTGAATAACATGGTACTTGTACAACACGGTTTCGATATTGCACGCAAGGGCAGATTCAGGGGAGGGTCAAAGGGTCAGCTGACCCCCTGTGGCATGAATTTTATTTATGAAAATTATTAAACTTCATTTTTTTAGATTGAGAAAAATAGTACATGGAGTCAATGTTAACCTTTTTTTTTTTTTTTTTTTGGCTTTGTTCTATAAGTTATTTTTTCTCACCGCGTTATTACTCGAAGGATTGACTGGGTTTGTTTATTGGGCTATTAATATTTTGAGTTTTTTTGTTAATTTTCAAAAGAATAATACAGTAGAACCTCCATTAAGGGACACCTCCGAATAAGGGACACCTATATTAAAGGGACACTTTTTCTGATCCCAGTCCCTTTGAATAAGGACTTCCATGTATTTACCTCTAATTGAGGGACACTCTGTTTAAGGGACAGTCAAAAAAAAAAAAAACAAGAAATAACGTATAAGCACATAAGAAATAGTGAATTTACTTTACTGGAGTTTAAGTTTCATTTTTCCTCTAAAAATTAATTGAGGCACGTTTTACATAAACATACGTGAAGGAAACTATTAATGTATTGTAAAAAAAAAACTTGCTGAAATTAACATGTATAATTTGCCCTCTCAAAAATTTATTTAATTAGGTTCAGGGCCGACGAAGAGGGCACAGCAACTAATTAACTTTATATGTAAAACTTTAAAAAATTGAACATTAATTGTAATTAGCATAGTATTACATTGTAAATTATATTAACATAAAGCAAATACATGTAATGAATTACTTCAGAATTATTTCTGTATGCTACGAAACTTTGCCATTACAAAATTTTTGATTAAATTTTAATTCATAAAATAATATAAACTTAGAAATTTGAATAATTATGATTTTTTTTTAACATAATGAGACATTTTCAGTATTTAATCTGAAGTGTAAATTGTTAATGCTTATTGTGATATTGATTATACTACTTAGTACACAGCCTGCATCTATTCATCCACCTTCGAAGAAGGGACATCTCTATTTAAGGGACAGAATGTCTGGTCCCTTTACTGTCCCTTATTGAGAGGTTCTACTGTATATATTTAAAGCTTACAGTGACGTATCTAGCTTGTTTGCCCAAAGAAATATGAATTTTGATGAAAGTTTGAGTTAATATGATCCATGGAGCAGGTAGCGCCATTGAAAAATTTAGGGGAGAGGGAGGTAATTTGAAAGGGTTGTAATTTTATTTCGGGGGGGGGGGTGTTCCTCCATAGCAACTGAGGTCATCAGGGTTGCCAGACGTCCCGGATTTCAAGGGATAGTCCCGTATTTTGAAAAATTGTCCCTCGTCCCGGGGAGCTTCCATACGGGACGGCTAAAGTCCCGTATTCTAGCTTATTGCAGTAGTTTACAAAACGAAGCATTATTTTAAGAAAAAAAAACTACATAAAGCAAAAAATGTGAAAAGAAAGAGCACCAAGAAAATCATGTGGCAACAAACGCAAAAATTATTTTCGTTTCAATTTGTTTTTTGTTTTATCATGAGCGGCATGCCAATGATTACTTCCTCTTTGCTCATTGACTAATGTTAGAAATATACCCCTGCACATGCGTCGGCAATCTCAATGAAAACGATTTTTATACTTTGATCGGTGACATTTTGTAAAGTTTAATGCTTTGATACGATTGAATTAATCAGATTTTTCATGAAGAAACATTCTACGGCAGAAAGCACCCCTTAAAAATACACCATATCCAGTAATTGCCCTCAAACTTAAAAAATATCCCCCCCCCCCTGCTTTCACTCTTAGAAGCCTGTCCCGTATTTACTGTTCTTAAATCTGGCAACCCTGGAGGTCATGCTGATACTTTTTTATGTTGAGGTATATAACGTTGGCCACTCAAACTTGACCCCCCTTGCCCTTACAAACAATTCTGGATCTGCCCCTGATTGCACGCAAGAAATTTGCGATGGTTTCCAATTTTAGTTTGCATGTTTTATGAAGAGACATTTCAGCGATTATAAAATTTTCACTTGAAGAATTGGTTTCGATATAACACGGTAGACATTCCTTGATTTGCACTACTTCAAAGTCTTGTTTGTATAGCATGATTTTGACATAACACAATGCATATTGACCTGATGTATGTTGTGTGCATAACATGTTTGAAAAATAATTAGAGACATACCGAGTACTCGGTAACTACTCTGTACTCGGCCAATTTGACGAGTACTCGGTACTCGGCCAAATTTTGATCAGATACTCGGCCAATACCGAATAGTTGTAAAAAATGGAATATTGTTAAGGTAGATTTTAGAATTAATAAAGGAGTGCAAGCATATAATATACTGCAATCATTTACAATTCAAATTTACAAGTCAAAGTTAAATTTTGAGAGTAATGAAGTTTGTTATGCTTCAATGGAGTAAATCTTTTTACTCCATGCCCACAGAGTTAATAAAACTACCGTATTTTCCTGCGTATAATCCGCGGATTATCTGCTAAACAAAGCATTTATGAGGTGCGTATTATACGCAGCCGCAGATTATCTGTGATTTTTTTTTTCGCTTAACACCAACGTATTGAACCTCAATATGTTTACAATAGGATTCACCGATCCAGACCGTACGCCGACTGAATGTTGTTTATTTTACAAAGAATTCATGTTCTTCCTCGCTGCCTGCCTGTATGTTGGTTATTTTATGTTGCTTGAATGTTCCTCTTGGCGATTCAGATCATATAAAATAAGCAAGATTACAGTGAAGTAGGCAGCCATTTGCACAAGATTAGACCAATTGCTCCTTTGTCTTGACTTTGTTTTTCAAGTAATTAGCGTACCCCAGTGGCAGAAACGCCGCGACACGGCGACGATGTCGCGGACAACGGAACCCTATCGCGGACAGTTCTGTCCGCGCTAAAAAAATAAAAGTTGTCCTCAAAAAAAAAAAAAGTCCGCAGTGAAGAAAAAGAAAAAATAAAGCTGTCCGCAACTGTCGGACATGGACAAAATGAACTGACTCAGGGAAGAATGATCGCAAGCCTGCCACACTTATAAACCAAAGCAAAACGATCTTTTTCAAATTATTTGCTGAAAAAGCAAATCTGAAATCAAAATAAAACATATTTCTGTGTACAAAAAAAAAAAAAAAACTTAGCACATTTCTGTGATGCAAGCGATACATAACTAACATAGTGAATAATTTTGCTTGTTTGTTTTTATCATATCCTTAGCAATGGTGTTGTTATAAAGTTCTCTAAAAACGCAGTGTAAGAACTTTTTCTTCCCGCTAATGACTTTAAAAAAAAGAAAAAAAAAGCATTTATCAGCGCATTGAAATGCGATCGCTTCAAATATGGTTACCAGCTTTAAAATTATCTTTAAAATTATCGCCATTTAGTGTCTCGCGTTAAACCTTTACTCATCCTGTTTTTTTTTTTTTTCACGACTCCGAATTTTCGGTGAATATGTCAGTGATATTAATAAAATTTAATATGCACCCCTGTTAAATGGTAATTCTAAAATTATTTTATTTTAATAAACTTTTATTTACCGTTTTTATACTTTTATTGCTTCCATTTTGAAAAATGCAATCTGATTGCTGATTGCATCCGATATGAGAATCGAAATTTCTCTTTTCTTTGAACCCAACTTTGCTATATTGATTCAAATTAATGAAAAGTCCATTAAAACCATCATTTCAAGATTTTAAAACGAAATTCTGTTTTTGTTTGAGTCAAAATCTTAAATGCTGAATTGATGGTTTAATTTCAGTTTTGCTGCAACTGTGTCTATAGATGTTAATGATCTGTTTATCATAGGCTTCTAAAACATTTTTTAAAAAATTAATTCTTTTATGAGCCGTTTTTATATTTTCAAAAAATGAATTGATTTTTCACAAATAAAATGTACCCTGTGAAAAATCCTGGACAGACCCCTGTTCAATAGCCAACGCATGTTTGCAAATGTCAGGTGCCCACCAAGGACAGAGGTGAGGGGTCATCAGATTGCACCATTGAAACTTTTAGGGGGAGGTAATTTGAAAAATATTTTGGTCTCCGTTTGGGGGGGGGGGAGTTCTCTTTCTTGAGAGGGGAGTGATTCAAAGAATTTAGGAAAGTGCACCATCGTCTTTGGGGGGGGGGGGGGGTCCTGCCTTATTTCAAAATAATTATTTAAAAAGAGACTCGTTTATTATTTTTTTTTATTGAAACCACGCCGGAAATGTTGCAGACAGATTGTGAAGTTCTAAAACTTGTCGCAGACAGCTACAAAACTTTTGCCACTGGGTAGCGTACTATAATCAAGATTTCATAAAGAAATCATGATTATAGTATGCTAATTACTTTACTTCAAAGTAATTACTTTGTCACATTTTTAGTTTAGTTGCTCAAATGGTATGTTAAATTCAAACTTTATCTTTTTACATAGTATTATCCGCAGATTGTACGAAGCTTTTTTTTCTTCAGGCCGATTTTAGGACCTGTGGATTATAGGCCGCCCGCGGATAATACGCAGAAAAATACGGTATTAAAAATGGAGAAGTGTAAAAAATATGAAATTTTTATACTATTATGTTTTGCCGACTAAAACCAGGGACGTGAACAGGTATGGGGGGGGGGGAGAGGAATGCCTGTTGGCCCGAACCTGAAGGGGGCCCAATATGTTTTAAACTAGGCATGAAATATACAGGTAAACAATATGGAGGGGTCCCCGGAAAAGTCATTTGTGAGGGGCCCCAAAATTTCTGTGCACACCCCCCGACTGGAACTAAAACAGTTTGATATAATTTGTTTCAATTCCAACTTGATTAATCATACTTATTATTCATTTGTTTATTTTTAATTTTGAGAATTACCTTTTTATAAAGTTTTTGACACAAACAAAATCTTTTACATAATGCGTAGTTAAATTTCAGCTGGAATTTTGTTTTAAAAACTATCATATGGACATGGAGGTCTATACTACTATTCCAATAAGTTCGAAATTCATCACGTGTGTATCAGTGGTTCTTCTTAAAACATAATTGGTACCCGGTACTCAACCGAGTAGTGAAAGGCCGAGTACTCGGCTACTCTGCAAGACCGTAGGATATTTTTTCGGGGAGGGAAATGGTCAAGGCAAAGGTAGTTCCAGGACATTTAGTCAAGTGGGAAAATAGCATTTAAAAATTATGTTTATTACAGGGTTGGCAAAAACCCGGGTTTTCTTAAAAAAGCCCATGGACCCAGGGTTTTTTGGGTTTTTTAAATAAAACCCAACTAAAGCTGGGTTTTTTAAATAAATGTGGGTTTTTTGTCTATTTTTAGGGAAAATGTGGAGTACTTATAGCATATTGTAGCGTAAGTATATGAAAAAAAGCGCAAAAATTGTCTTGGGGAAAAAAATGGGAAAACTAGTTAACATTCAGCGTTTTCTGGAGAAAAGTATAAAAGACGACAAAACCCAAGAATGGTGAAGTTTCAGATTTTTTAGTTTCCATGATTACGAACAGTTAAGGCAAAGTTACTTCTCGAGTGATAAAATCTATTGATTGTATGCTTGTTTTTAATTATTAATTTTTATTATTTTTTTTTTTTTTTTGCATTTTACTTTATTGTATTTCATTTTGTTATGCAAAACTACTGTAGAACCTCAAGTAGTTTAAATCCCTATTTACTGAATTCCAGCTTAATCAAGGCATATCTTTGAATTTTATGTTGCCTGTTTTTCTATTTCTGTGTACAGAGTAAGAAATATTAAACTTTTTCATAAGATAATGAAAATACTGTACATCCTATACTGTTTTCTGTCCGACCGTTTGTAAAATCTGTTAATTTCTAAAAAAATACCTTGTTTATTCGAGATTTGCGACATGTTGGGTTGCAGAAAATAATTCACATGAAAGCCTTTTAGCTAGAGTAGTTTCCTCTGTACAATCTACAAATATTGAGAATATCAGACGTTACAGGACTTAGTCAAGATAATTTGAGTTATTTATTGACCAGTTAAATACATATTTTTTAAATCTTTGAAGCATTTTTTTAATGCTGTTAAGAGTTAAGAAATACTATTAAAGTTCAAAACTCATTTTTTATGTCCATTGTCTGTGGTGAAGAACAAATAAAAAAGAAGTTTAAATTGTGAAAGTATTTAAACTAATTAATTTTTTCAAAAACTTCTCAGGAAATTTAAAAATCCCAAAAGTGGGCTAAATAATGTTTTTTTTTCAAATGGGGTTTTTCAAAAAAAAAAAAAAAACCATTGGGTCCAATCTGGCCAACCTGGTTTATTATGTTGTTTGCAAAAATTAAAACAACAATGTATTTTAAATATTTGTATAAAATAATTATTTTAATTACTTCATTAATATTTGATGACTAATTTATATTCCATCGGAATTATTCATTAGGGAGTTCACAAAATAAGAGGATGCTTTTACGGTGTTGATACAGTGTTTATTACATGTTTGCAATTACAAATGCATGCGTCGGGGGCTTTTAGAATAACTTTCACGCAAATAAGTGAAAATAGTCACAGTTGAAAAGTAATCTACGCTCACCACGTCAAAAAATAAATTAATATTCTTAAAAGCTTACTTGATTAAAATCTACAAAATTGAGCATGTAGTTAAACGTATGATAGGATTAAAAATGGTAGTTTTGATCATGCAAATCTGTTACGCCTCTTGTTGAATGTATATCAAATAGTGATGTGCCGGATCGTTAAAAAAGTAGATCTGCGGATACAGATTATTAGTGTCAAAATCCACGGATACGGATCTCAAAACGTTTTTGCCCAATTCAACTATCCAAGTGTAAAATTTATTAGGGTAGGTATTCTCGTCACTATAATAACACTGTTTCTTCAAAGAATTTCATCTACAGCAAAAATATAATAAAGACTATGATTTACTCTTTGAAGAAATCTCTGTTAAAATTGATGGAGAGTTGGAAGGAACGGGTCAGCGCAGCATTAATGCTTAGATAGAATGTGAAAAATTATTTCTAGTTTGCTCGGTAGATGTAGGATACAGGAGCAAGAATGTAAAGCTGCTACTGGATAGACCTGAAATAATTTTTCACATTTTATTTCAGCATAAATGCAGCGCTGACCCATTCCACCCAAATTACTCCGACCGACAAAGTAACAGAGCCGGGAACACTTTTACAAACAGTAAATAGAGACTTTTGTCTCACTTTTTTTGAAGGATGCTGGGAAAAACAAAAATGAAGAAAAATAGAAACCCCATATCAATAACAAAAACTAATATAAAACTAAAAATAAAAAAAAAAACATGTCTCAGAGGACTGTTGGCTTCTGAAATGATACCTTATAATTTAAATAGGGAATAAAACCTAATTTAAACGGAATTTAAGAGTCTTTTATTCAAATATTTAAAAATTTTTAGAATAGAAAAGATCCGTTTAAGATCCGTCAAAAAAGTAACGGATACGGATACAGATTTTTATTTTTCCACGGATATAGCCGCGGATACGGAGACGGATATCCGGAACATCACTAACATCAAAGAATGTTTTTAGAATGTTATCCGTAACAAGAGTCATTAGCAATCAGCAATGGACCAAGGTGCGAAAAAATGAGGACTTTTTGAAATTTTGAAAAAAAAAATTGTATGGTGGTGTGGAGGGAGGGGCGAAAAGAAGAAGAGGTCTGAATGAAATAAGATTTGTATACCAAGGCCAAGTGATAGCGAAGGAGGAATTGAAGGAAGAGTTTTGATTATATTATCTTTGTTTCTTTATTTTTTGGGGATACAGTCGACGCTCGATATAACGACCATCTTTGTCCCAGAGAAAAAAGGTCTTTATAACGAGAGGTCGTTATAAGAGGTGTAATTTAAAATATATATACACAGTCATCATGCATGCCCTGTTGTTCCTAAAAAAAAAACGGGTACTTTTTCAAACATTCCAGTTAAATACCCAAATTATTTTTATCATAGGAATTTTTAGAAAAATCGTGTGCAAAATATAATGACAGAATATCAAACCAATTTTAAAGTAGAAAATATAGGAAGGAAAAATGTTACACACTTAAAAATTTGCTACTACTACTGCTACCACTACATTTTCTGAAGATAAAACCAGAAACAGATGTTTGCCTTTTTGGCAGACGTGATCTTTACAAAACATTATTTTCCATTTCAGATATAGGTATAAATTGTGTTTTTCTTGCCTTTCAAAGAAACATTTTAAAATCCCTCAAGAAACCCAAATCTGGAAATTTCTCGATTTTTCCTCCCATTATTATTTTTTTTGTACTAGCTCCGGTGAATGGGAATCCCCCCTCCCCCCTCCCAAAGTTGGATTTGACATTGAAAACTTCAGGCAGATAACAGTATAGGATGTACAGTATTTTCATTATCTTACTAAAAAGTTTAATATTTCTTACTCTGTACACAGAAATAGAAATACAGGCAACATAAAATTCAAAGAAATGTCTTTATTAAGCTGGAATTCAGTAAATATTGATTTAAACTACTTGAGATTCTACAGTAGTTTTGCATAACAACATGAAATATGATAAAGCAAAATGCAAAAAAAAAAAAATGTAATTAAAAATGAACAATAGATTTTATTACTCAAGAAGTAACTTTGCCTTAACTGTTGGTAATCATGGAAACTAAAAAATCTGAAACTTTATCATTCTTGGGTTTTGTTGTCTTTCATACTTTTCTTCAGAAAACGCTGAATTTTAACTAGTTTTCCAGCTTTTTTTACCCCAAGACAAATTTTGCACTTTGTCCATATACTTACCCTACAATATGCTACAAGTACCCTACATTTTCCCTAAAAAAAGACAAAAAAAACCCACATTTCTTTTAAAAAACCAACTTTTAGTTGGGTGTTTTTTGGTTTTATTTAAAAAACCCAATTTGGGTCCATGGGCTTTTTTAAAAACACCCAGGTTTTTGCCAACCCAGCTGAAAAGAGCAATCTTACTTTTCAGGGTCTGAGAGGACAATACTTAAGTATTCCGGCAGTTTTTATTGACAACATACATTTCGAGTTCATGTACTTGGTCACACAGGACCCGTTTATGAACTCACGTCCAATTATGACAGATAGTACAATACCGGGACATATTGTAGGACAGAATTAACAGCACAGAGAGGGAAGTTACAACCAGGGCAACGGGCGGGAATCCAACCCACCACTTCGAGATTACAACAATGACGCGCCAACCAACTGCGCTACCGAGGCCCCAGTTTTCAGTTATTCCAAGAAAAAATGACTCCACAAACGAGAAAAAGTGCGGCTCAAGTCAGGTAGAGAGTTTCTCATCATTATCGAACTTTCTGTCATAAATTTGAGCGTTGAACATGCATATTTTTGGAGAAAGTTTGGTTTGAAATGACTTGAACCGCATTGAATTATTGAAATCTTGGAAATAATTGAAAACTACAGGAATGCTTAAAATATTGTCCTTTCTTACCCAGAAAAGTTATTTTGCTCTTTTGAGTGCATTATGAAAAGTGCTTAGTATTTTTTTTTAATTCTGTTATTTTATTCTTTTTAGTGTAAATGTGTTTCAGAAATAGAATAATATTACTACAGTAGAAGACCATTATAACGCACACCTAGGGACCAGAGCTTTTGCGTTATACAGTCGACGCTCATTATAACGACCACACATTATAAAGACCATTCCATTATAACGACCAGTGGTAAAAGCCCGAACTTTATCCCTATGAACTTCATGTTAATTTGCTTTCGGTATAACGACCGTTCTGTATCTTCTAATCCAATACAACGACCGAATTCAGCGGACACTATTTCTGGTGTTTTTTCCAATAAAGCAAATTTGTGGTTTGAAATGTCCTTGATTATTGTTTACGGACAGCTGCATGTAGTCTTCAGTGTTCAATCCAACTTTGAGAGGAGGTGGGAGTGGAGGGGGATTCCTACTCAAAACAGCACAGAAAAAATAAAGGAGAATAAAGTGAAACTTTCGGATTCCGAAGTAAAAGGGGTTGACACATTTTATGTTAGTTTGGTGTTTGATCACGTGGTTTTAAAGATCTTTACAGTTTTGCATCTCTCTGAAGCAGCATGGAATAAAGCCTCAGAAAAGACCATCAAGAATTGCTTTCATCATGTTGATTTTGAAAATTAAAAGGAATTGGAATCTACTGCTGAAATGCAAAAGCAACTTGCTGAAGTCAGGCAATCCAAGATGAAAATTTCGATAAAGAAGATGAAATGCTGTAAAATGTTTTTAAGAAAATGAAACTGGATGAAGCGTTAAACTAAAACAATTATGCTAACATAGATTCTGATTTAGAATGTGTCGAGCATCTGTCAGAAAATTAACTATTTCTCGATACTGTGCACAAAAATAAATTGATGTATCATGATCAGATGAAAAAGGAATTGAGACCAAAGTTTCTAGTGTGAAAAGTTAGGAATGTTCAAGGGACTTTTAAATGTTCTTTCAAAGGCACACTACTTATCATCTATAACTGAAATGGAAAATTGTGTTTTGCAAAAATCATGTGCGTTAAAAAGGCAAACAAGTGTTTCTGATTTTATCTTCAGAAAATAAATGATTTTTAAGTATGATTTTTAAGTAAATGCTTTTTAAGTATGTATTCAGTTTTTTCCCATATTTTTTACTTTAAAATCTGTCATAATATTTTTCACCCATTATTTTTTAAAAAATGTTTATGATAAAAAATACTTTAGGAATTTAACTGGAATCTTTGAAAAAAATGCAAAACTTATTGGAGGAACGTAACATGCGTGATGCATGCATATATGTTTTTTAACTTCTACCTCTTATAACGACCACTCATTATAAAGACCTTTTCCTCTGGGACGGAGATGGTCGTTATATCGAGCATCGACTGTATAGGTCATATCACAAATTTTAAAATTAATGTTCAGAATATATCTATATATTAGCACTTCAGAATGAGTTTTATCTGCAATGAGCATTAAAGCACTAATTATACAATGAGTTATTCATAAATAAATGTTCCTTTATTACAAGAAAGTGAATTATCCTGCACTTCTGGTAGCTTCATGGTTTGCATAACAGCTGCATTTGCAAGAGCCATCTGGTATTTTCTGTTTACTGTAAGTACTAATTTTCATTTAAAAGCTTTGGATTAAGATGGAAAGATGAAACACTGTTTCAAAATTTATTTTGCCTTACAATTTTTATGTTTGCAAAGCAAAACAGAGGGATTTTTTAAACTTCAAAACCTAGTGTTTACATCGGTAAAGTTGTGCAGTTTATAGAGAATTGCGTTATATAGGTCGGCGTTATAATGGTCTTCTGCTGTATCATGAAATTTCACCTCTTTTTTACTTCCTTTTACAAAAAGTATTGTATTCGCAAAAAAAATTTTCACTCAAAAATCGGTCTTAATTTTCATTTTTCTCACCCCCGAATGAATGTTGAGCTTTTTTTTTTTTTCAACCCGAACACACGTGGATATATGCCTAGGAACCTACAACACCCGAAATATCCATTTTGACAACCCCCGAGTTAATTACCACAAATTTTCTCGTGATGTCCATATGTATGTGTGTATGTATCTTGCATAACTCAAAAACAGTATGTCCTAGAAAGTTGAAATTTGGTATATAGACTCCTAGTGGGGCCTAGTTGTGCACCTTCTCTTGTGGTAGCATTCGGATGTTCCTAAGAGGGTCTTTTGCCCATTTTTGGGGGGAAATCACTGTTAATTTCGATGTCAACTCAAGTGGTGTTATAATTTGTCGGACACTTGGCAATGTATCGCCAGTCTTCTTTCGCCAAATTTTTGGCGACAAATTTGATGATTTTTTTAAATTTTAATTTTGGTTTCAATTTGGCTACTATTTGTGATATTTAGAGAGTAAACTATTGAATCCCATTAAAATTGCCAGTAATGGGGAAATGACATTAAATTGTGGGGTAAAAGCAAGTCATGTGATGCACACACCAGCTCGTTTAAAATTATTTTTACTCAATTAAATGCAATTGCATCAGCATGCGGGGGGGGGGGGGGTGCTTGTGTTGTGAGACACCCTTTGGAGAATGCTGACATTGAATTGATTTAAGAATTTTATTTTTCATGTGTAAGAACTAAAATTTTTTTCTTTGATTTTTCGTGTGGGGGGGGGGGGATACACCAAAAATTACTGTCCCGGGTGTCACCCATGCTATGTAGGCCATTGTGTAAGGCAACAAAATTTACACAATGGGTTTTTATATTTAAACATTTAATGGGAAAATTACATGAAATTTGCTGTTTTCCATCCCAACCGAAATAATAATTTTATTTTAGAATTGAATTTTTTAGTGTTAAGTTGAACCTTAAGATTAAGCAAATCATTTAGTGAAATCCCTAAGTCTCTAAGTGGTCTAGCTGCTGAGATATAAGCAAAAGCAGGTGTCAGATTTTTCCGTGACAATCAGACAAAACCTCACATTATACTAAAACAATAAGACGATGCGTAAAATTAGACAAAGGAGCGTCAACCACAGTTTGTTGTCTAACCAAGAGAGATAGATTTCTTAGAGTCAGATTAGAATCCAGAAAAATTACAAGACAATAGGTCCGACTCCCCAGCCAAACTATGCTTTATTGTGTGAAATGTAGTTACAGTTTGAGCGCTCAAAAATCATTAAAATTTATTTAGCAACTTCTTTGCTTAAAGGTGAGACTTATGTGGGATGTTGCAAGCAACATATTATTTTCAAACTTTTATACTCACCCCTACATTCTTTATCACATGTAAATTTTACATTTTGCACCAAAGTTACGTGCTTACCTTCTTTATCATACGTAAATTTTACACCAAAGTTACATGCTTACCTTCTTTATCACATGTAAATTTTGCATTTTTCACGAAAGCTACACATTTACCTTCTTTATCACAGGTAAATTTTCCATTTTGTTATGGGCTAAGGAGAAAATCAACTTTTTCTTTCTCTATGTAAGAAATGCTTTTTATACTTTTTTTTTTCGATATCTATGTAAGGATTAATTAATACAAGAGCACATTTTTACAAATAATGACTTCTGATACTTTTCCTCAAAGTACGGAGCCTTACGGTGCTGGTCAGTTTTGAGGCTATTTTGGTCATTTGAATTTGAATTCAAAGCATGTGTAGAACTTTAAAATATAGTTCGTTATTAAAATGATCATATGCGGTGTGTAAGCTGAACAAAAATGCCTACTCTTAAGTGATATCACATCACATTTATCAAATTTTTATTTTTGATGAAAATTATTGTGACTTTTTCCAGTTTTTATGCAACAATGATCAACTTTATGGCGCGGGCGACGCTTCAAGATATTTTTTTTCTGTCAAAATCCTTTTGCATGACTAGTGATGTAAAATACCCAGGTATTTATTTTTAGAGGTAAATATCCAGGGTATATACCCATGTAAATACCCAAAATGGGTATTTACCCAGGTATTTATGTCAAAAATTTATGTATATAACCAGCCATATACAAAACAATAAATTTTTGTCCAAAAATTGTATTTTGATCACATATTTAAAGAATTATTGTGTGAAACAACTTCACACTCTAATATGACATTCACATTAAATGTGTTGGATATGCCTAATCAATTTTTATAACCAAATTTCAGATATAAAAAGCCATTCTACCAAAAGTAAAAAGCTTAAATGGTTACAAAAAAAAAACCCCCGTCATTTTTTTAAGGTGTTAGTCTTTTTTAACCCAGTAATATGTCCCTGCATGACATCAGAATGCAACGAAATGTCACTCAATTTATTATTACTATTTATTTACCTATATCTTTTGCAGAAATTTCCTCTAAACCTAGTTCAAGTGTTCAGGCGTATTCTGCATCTCATTTTTTCATTGAGCCTTAGATTTCATTAAGCCTTTAATTAAAAAAATTATAATATATAAATTTTTATATTTTTAATCTTTCATTTTACAGTTTATATTTTAAAAAGAAAATCATCACCTTTTGATACCACCTAAATTTTTTTTTGCAAAATGCGCAATTACTAGGGGATTTACCCTGCCTTCGGATAAATACCCCCAAAAAATATTTATCTTCCCACCCTACATCACTAATTGCACGTATTAAAAAGAGTTTGCATAAATTTTCATCGTGAAGTGTATCGGGGAGCAAATGCAAATGAGCAAGGCAACAGAAAACTATATATATATATATATATATATATATATATATATATATATATATATATATATATATTGCTTATTAATGTGAAAACTATTTCTATATTTGCCACGTTATCACTAAAACAGCAATAAAATAAATAACATTATAGCCTTAATAACTCCTCAGTTTATTCTTCCAAATATCCCTCATGCTTCCTTTTTTTTTTCATTTTGGATATGACTAACCTAGATTGTGATTTTGAAATCCTGAATTTCATCATTGAATTGCTTATACTTCTCCAATCATGACATTGAAAATAAAGATTCTTTGGTTCACGATATGTTTCTTTCATAATTTCATCAAGTCTTTCAGTAAAAAAATATTATAAACTGTGCAATACATATGTATGTATCAGTTTTACCAATTATTTCATATTTAGATTTAAAAAAAAAAATCCCATTCGCTTTTTGCATTTTTTTTTTGTAAAATGCCCATTTTTTGGGTATTTACCCTGGCCTTGGGTTAATACCCAAAACATATTTACCTACCCGCTGGGTATTTATCTGATCCACATGCATGACTAAATATATCTACAAAAGGCAACTTTTCCGCACTATCACTTAATGTTCATCAGGTTTTGATTTTTTCACTCCACCCTATTGCGCATTCTATTTTGATGGGATGTTCCTCTGGTAGTTTTTCGAGTTTCCTGAACACACCATTGCGTAGCAATGGAAACATTATTAAAAAATAAATAATTTTTTTAAAAAGTTGTGATTTTCTGAAAAAATATCTTTAACCTCTGTGAATGTAGTCCTTTGCTTTGTCGTACGTGCTTCTTTTTCCACAATTTCATAAGGAAACTAACTCCCTGCCATTATGCAGGATACCAAGCTATAGGCTATTGCCATCTCATTGAAACTGTGAGTGCCAAAAAACTGGTAGATAAAGTATAAATTTCTCACCAGCGAGCATGACATTTGTGTCTGGTACGTTGCATGTTGTTCAGCCTTCAGGCCGGATGAGAGGTCAAGTCAGCCCAATCGGAAACTAGGAACCTGGGCCTTGGGGTGGAGGGGGGGGGGGCGACACTGATGCAAAAAAAAAAGAAAGAAAGAAAGATGGGGGGAAAAGCTCCAAATAAGCGGAAACGTACAGATAAAGTAAAATTTACTCTTTTGGTATTCTCTGTTATGGCACTTCTGATAGAGTTAAATATTTTCTAGCAAGCAGTTTTAATCTCCCCCCCCCCTCCTTTTTTTTCTCATTTTTTCTTCTTTTCATCTTCTTTTTGAGCAATCACGATTGCTTATTGCTTTTATTTGACTGTTTTGATGTGCTATCATTTTATTTTCCCGCCAGAACCCTCTGCAGCACCACCGTTGACCAGCTCCTCACGATGCTACTCCTATAGCGAAAACCGTCTCCAGGTTTCGTCAATATCCTACACTTACATGCATACATACATGCACCTACACACATATACATATATACACCTACACACATATACAAACTCATACACACACAAACACACACACCTACACACTCACATACACACAACTATCCACACACTCATGCCTGCACACAGACACAAACACATATGCCTACACACACATACACATACCCATATGCCTACACACACATACACATACCCCCCACACACACCTACACACATACACACAACTACCCGCACACTCATGCCTGCGCACAGACACAAACACACATGCCTACACACACACACACATCCCACACACAAACACACATGCCTACACACACACACACCCCACACACAAACAAACACGCTTACATATACACACACACTCGTGATTGCGAAAAACATAATATGAATTCAAGATGACAAAATTCAAATTAATTTTTTATCTTATTTTTTCTTTTTTGGGGGGGGGGGGGACACTCATCAGCCCGGCATAGGAATGACTGAGCTGGAGGTGGAAAACCTCTCAAGGAAGCCAAGAGGTCCAACCAAACTGATAGCTAATACAGAATTAGCACTGACCGGACGAGTGACCGAAGCGATGGTTCGGCTGAACTCAAATATTGAAGGCAAGGCAGATATATTCAGTAAGTTACCGCCGCCCATTAGCCACTTGCCTTGCCTTCAATCTTTGAGTTGAACCGAACCATTGTTTCGGTCACTCGTGTGGTCAGTGCTAATTCTGTATTATCTTCCAGTATGCTTGGCACTCTTGACTTCCTTAAGAGGTTTTCCACCTCCAGCTCAGTCACTCCTATGCTGGGCTGATGAGTGCTAATAAGCATGAAACTACATTCCTCGACTGGAATTGACAGTGCCAGAGGTGTATTTCATGCATTACTAGTTATTTTATCGTAGCACATCAAACACCCAGTTATATTTTCGCATTTATAGTTAAAATGAGTGATTCGTAATAATTTTTAATACATATCCTTTTTTCCTTATCGAACTGTTTTGTTTGATCACATTTCTTCGTTATTTTTTTACTTATTGTGGTTTCAATCTTTTTTTTTTCAATTGAATCTAATTCTTTTCATTATTTTCAGCTCAATTGCGTGACATCTTATTTCAAGAAGTGTTTCAAGTCTAAAACAGCAAACCTTCCTGTACGCATGCTCCTGAACAAGTTTATCAAAATAAAGATTTTGAGAAATCAGCCTGAAGAACAATTTTCCTAAATTTCCAGACTTAGAACAAAGCCTTGTGTTTCTTCAGCTGAGCCAGTATGTAGAAGTGTCTTTTGCTAAAAGACCTGACCTATGTGCGTGTGTGTGTGTGCGTCTCCAATAATTATGTACAATGCAGCGCATTCAAGACTGACATAGTGGTAATATTTGCTTCTTTTAATCTAAATATCCTTAAAAAATCCTTTGCTGGTTGTCATTTATGTTTAAAAAATTTACATTGAAAATCATCAGCAGTTGTGCTTTTCACAACAGTAAAGTTTCTCTTGTTTCCTGTGCCCTTCAAAATGTGCTTCGTTTTTTGAGCAAAGTGACTGTTAAAATGACTTTTAATATCTGAAATGCATTTGAAACAAAAACAATAGTTCTGATCTTAACAAAAAGAGAAGTGAGCAAAAACATTTCTGATCCTTACTTATTTTATGACTTGCTGACTAGTGACAGTTAAAATGACTTTTAATATCTGAAATACTCCCATTTGAAACAAAAGCAATAGTTCTGTTCTTAGCAAAAAGAGAAGTGAGCAAAAACATTTCTGATTCTTACTTATTTTATGACTTGCTGACTAGTGACAGTTAAAATGACTTTTAATATCTGAAATACTCCCATTTGAAACAAAAACAATAGTTCTGTTCTTAGCAAAAAGAGAAGTGAGCAAAAACATTTCTGATTCTTACTTATTTTATGACTTGCTGACTAGTGACAGTTAAAATGACTTTTAATATCTGAAATGCTCCCATTTGAAACAAAAACAATAGTTCTGTTCTTAGCAAAAACAGAAGTGAGCGAAAACATTTCTAAGCCTTACATATTTTATGACTTGCTGTAGATTATGTAAAGGAGATCAAGGCATTTTATTCATACGTTTCTTCCTAAAATATTTAAAAAGATTTATTGTTTTCACCAATACCACGAGTATGAAAATCGTCTCTATTTCTTTCCATTAGACTGTTGTGTGTATTATAAGATTTACAGGGATATATCTAATACTAAGTTACATGGAACAAAGTAGGGTAAATGAATTATAGAAGAGTTTTGTAAAAGGACTTTAATTCTTGGAAAAACTTGGTGTCTGGTAAAGCGCCTAAGAGTGATTGCTAGTGTAAAGGTTTTGTACTGTTTTATATTTTTCTGAAACTGAAGTTTGTTTACTGACAAACCGTGGCTTTCCAAAACCTTGCTCTTCAATTATTTTTAAATTTTGTATTTCAACTAATGTAAGAAAATATATTTAAAAAACACTATGCTTTAACGAGAGTTATCCTTTACACTAGTACTCGTGTAAAGAATTTCTTCTGTTTTGTATTTTTCTAAAACTACTTTAAAGTTTGTTTACTGACAACCCATGAAAATCCAAAGCCTTGCTCGTCAAATATTTGTGGTGTAATTTTGTGTCAAAACTAATGCGAGAAATTATACTTGAAAAGCACTTAATTCTTTTACTTTCTGATTAAAAATGTAATCAACTATTTGATTTCTGATAGTAAATTTTCAAATCCATCTTCGCCAAAATCAAGTCTTGGTGTATTTTGTGCAATGGCTTATTCTTCAAAAGTCTGTGTTGGAAAGAAACAGCATGCATGTAAATTTTGTTCAAAGGCATTTTCTCGTATGTCGGAGCTTAAGAAACATGAAAGAGTTCATACTGGTGAAAAACCATATTCATGTGAACATTGCTCGAAGACTTTTTCTCTCACTCAAAGCTTAAAGGTACATTTGAGGTTCCATACCGGTGAAAAGCCGTATTCGTGTGACTACTGCTCAAAAGCATTTTGTACGAGTTCAGACTTAAAGAAGCATTTGAGTGTCCATACGGGTGAAAAGTCTTATTCGTGTGAACATTGTTCAAAGACCTTCACTCAATCTTCGGACTTAATAAAACACATGAGAGTCCATTCTGGCGAAAAGCCCTTTTCGTGTGAATACTGTTCAAAGACATTTCGTGTGAGTTCAAACTTTAAGGCACATTTGAGGGTCCACACTGGCGAAAAGCCTTATTCGTGTGAATATTGCCCAAAGACGTTTCTTAATTGTTCAAACTTCAAGACACATTTGCGAGTCCATACCGGTGAAAAGCCCTATTTGTGTGACTGCTGTTCAAAAGCATTTGCTACCAGTTCAAACTTGAGTAAGCATTTGAGTGTTCATACTGGTGAAAAGGCCTTTTCGTGTGAATACTGTTCAAAGACTTTCTCTCAATATTCAACATTATCGAGACACATCAGAACCCATACTGGTGAAAAACCGTATTGTTGTGAAAGTTGCTCAAAGTCATTTTCTCGGGCTTCAAGCTTAAAGCAACACATGAGACTTCATGCTGACCCGTTATTACCCCCTGACCCGTTATTACCCGCTGATCCCCCCCCCCCCGCCCCCTGCCTTATTTGAGTGAATCAAGTTTAAAAGCATATTCTGACAAATGAAGCTTGGAAGAGACATGCAATAAACCTTGCAGCAAAGAGCGTTTAAGAGTCCACTCTGGCGAGAAACCTTATTCTTGTGAATAATGTTCAAAGACATTTCTTAATTGTTCAAACTTTAAGGTACATTTGAGAGTCCACACTGGCGAAAAGCCTTATTCTTGTGAATATTGTCCAAAGACATTTCTTAATTATTCAAACTTTAAGACACATTTGAGAGTCCACACTGGCAAAAAGCCTTATTCTTGTGAATATTCTCCAAAGACATTTCTTAATTATTCAAACTTTAAGGCACATTTGAGAGTCCACACTGGCAAAAAGCCTTATTCGTGTGAATATTGCCCAAAGACGTTTCTTAATTGTTCAAACTTCAAGACACATTTGAGAGTCCATGCCGGTGAAAAGCCCTATTTGTGTGACTGCTGTTCAAAAGTGTTTGCTACCAGTTCAAACTTGAGGAAGCATTGGAGTGTTCATACTGGTGAAAAGGCCTTTTCGTGTGCACATTGTTCAAAGACTTTCACTCAATATTCAACATTATCGAGACACATCAGAACCCATACTGGTGAGAAACCGTATTGTTGTGAATGTTGTTCAAAGTCATTTTCTCGGGCTCCAAGCTTAAAGCAACACATGAGAATTCACGCTGACCAAAAACCTTATTTGAGTGAATCAAGTTTAAAAGCATTTTCTGACAAATGAAGCTTGAAGAGACGTGCAATAAACCACACATTTTTTCATTTAAGTCGTTAGATACCAAGGCTAAATGGAATTTTTTCACTGTAGAGCGGTTTAAATTTCGATTTTAAGTTGTTATTGGCAGCTTTCTCATATCTAATACCAGTCATCAGGTGTCTAAACTTGCAAAAAATGTACATTTTTACTGACGTTATTTGTAACAGACATGAATAAATGAAATTGAAAAAAAAATGCATTTGTCTATTTAAACAAGAATTTGAAGCCTGGCCAAAGTTTAAAAAAAGCATAAAATTTAAAGACTTGCTAAAAAGTGGAAGGTATCCTGAGATCTCATCAGCAGCTTTCAAGACCTCATTTTT
Organism: Uloborus diversus; assembly: GCF_026930045.1. Classification (NCBI taxonomy): domain Eukaryota; kingdom Metazoa; phylum Arthropoda; class Arachnida; order Araneae; family Uloboridae; genus Uloborus; species Uloborus diversus. Next base: position 5,509,482 of record NW_026558098.1, on the reverse strand, counting down.
GGACAACGTGACATGAGGGCATTTAACTTATCAAATTCAAAAACGTGTCCCTATACTCCCCAGTAGTAGAATATTTTTCAACAGTCTGCAATACAGATTAAAAGCTCAAAAATAGTCTGCAAGGTGAACCAGCATTACTAGATTAGACCTAATAACATTGATTATGACACCCTAGTTATGCCTGCAAAAAATTCTTACTAAAACTAATTGTTTCATTTCATTTTGGAGCTTTTTAGCCTGAAGCACAGATAGCTGCCGAAGCAAGTACAGTTGGCTCTCTGTTTAGCAACGCTCTATTTAACGACTTTCTCTATTTAATGACGGCTTTTCACGGTCCCAGATGGTCCACTGTAGTGTTAAAAGCATTCTATTTAAGGATGCTTTCTACTTAAGGACGATTTTTTGTGATCCCTGTAAAGTCGTTAAACAGAGAGCCAACTGTACTTCTGCCCTCTCTTCCACTGAGGACTCTTGCAAATGGTATGGTGCCTCTTCTGTTTTTTTTTTTTTTTTTTTTTTGTTGATTTATATTTATTTATTTATTTATTTGCTATTTCATTCTGAACTGTACTATTTCACTTGAAATTCGAAAAATGTGGGTTGAAAGCAAAATTTTTAAAAAAAATTCAGAAATAGCTTGCAGACAGCCTCAAGAATCTGCGGCGGTTGATGCAACGCCACGCCGTTTCTGCTACCAGACTTTGCTTTTTCAACTGTCACTTATTTAAACTTTTTACATCATTATACTCTCCTAAAGTTTCCTGTAACGCTTCATACTAAAAACTGACAGCTGCTGAAGAAAGGAAATGTATAGTGCACCCAGTGCCGTATTTACGTATGGGCTTACTGGGCTATAGCCCATGGCGGCACTTTTTCCCATACCTTTTTTTTAACCCAAAAAAAACTTTTTTTTTTAAGTCATAAGGCCATAGGAGTGACCTTTTATGGGTTCTTTCATAATATGACCAACCAATTTTATATTCACATACTAACTGCTCATTTACAATTGCCTGTTTCGCACCTCAAATCAATTTTAAATTGTAATTTGCTAACTGTATTACAGTACATTACTATTATTAAATTACATTTAACAATATCAAAAACTTCTGTTATTTTAAAGTTTGACATTCTTATAAATAATCTTAGGGAGTAAGAAAAATAATTAATTAAATAAAAATATCATTAATTAAAAAAAGTAAATGAAGTACTATAATGAAATGCTTCAAGACGATAATTATTATTACTTAGAATTAGGGATTATTATTTTGTTAGTCTTAGGGAGTAAGAAAATTAATTAATTAAATAAAAATATCATTAATTAAAAAAGTAAATGACGTACTATAATGAAATGCTTCAAGGCGATGATTATTATTACTTAGAATTAGGGATTATAATTTTGTTAGTTTAATGTTGATTATTATTATTGCATTTCAAATTTGATTTTGACCAAACTTCATTAAAAGACATTATTTAAATTTAAAAAAAAAGCTGATTCAAATTTTTAAAAAATCAGATTTAAGTATTAAAAAGAAATTGTAATTTTTTCCCCCCAATTCTGTAAAATTAACACAACTAGAGGGCGGCCAGTTTCAAAAATCCGGGGCGACTTCACATCCAAATAAGCTTCTCAGTGCACCTCAACATTGTTGGTGTTCCCGCTTGTACACCATGTGACCAAAAGTATTGGGACACTTTCAGAAATTCACATTTTTAAGGGTTACTCAAGAAGTAAGAGACCGATTACTTTTAACTTTTTTTTTTTTTGTAACACACAAAGATTATGCTTCAGATGTCATTTTCCAACAAAGGATACAACACCATTGCGTTTTGGGGGTCAGTTCCTCATTGTTTCCTCCCCCCTCCATTTTCCTCAATTTGTTACCGATCCCTGAAATGTAAGAATGATACAAGTTTTATTGGAAAATGGCCTCATCATTTTATGTGACAAAAGTTACAAAGCAAATGGGCTTTTTTTTCTTGAGAAATCCTTAAAAATGTGGATTTTTGGAAATGTCCCAATACTTTTGATCATATAGTGTATGTTTCCGATATAAAACTGCTTAAAAAGGGGAGAAGTATGAGCTGATGTAATAAAGTGTTATGGAAACAATTTCTTTTCTTTTTTTTTCCTTGTGTACATTTACTTGAAATATTAGAATTCATTTCAATTGAGAAGTCGTACATATAGAAGTTTTGATTTGCTTATCTCGTACACTGCTTTTCTCATTTCATACCAATTCAAATGTTTTTGACTCTTCCATCGAGCGACAGTATTGCTGAGGCACACTATAACTGCTGCACAAAAAGTAGTTGTGCTCATTACACAGCTCATGGTAGTTGGGTTACTATCATTATCGGTTACAGTGCCGTGGAAACGCATAGTTATTACTTTTTTCAGTACATAATACTGTGAAGTAGAATTATCCTTCATCAATAATGTACTTGTTTATGAAGGCGGAATTTTCTCAAAAGTCAGCTTACCACGTGTGTCTATTGTTAATCTAAATTATTACATTGTTAATCTAAATTATTGCATTGTTAATCTATATTATTACATTGTTGATTTAAATTATTAAATTGTATAATTTGTATGCACATTCGCCTCCCTTTTATGCCATCAAAATATCTAATTTACGTACTCCATTTTAATATTGCTTTTCTGTTATGATCAAAGTCTTCTTTTCTTTTAACTTAAACTATTAACTTAAATTGTAGGATGTTAATTATTCTCATTATTTTCAGCAATAATCTGCACTATTTGGGATCAGAATTCAACTTCTATGACATCAATCTTGAACTCTTAACAATAAGAGCCTGTGTACATGCATCCAAAGAAGTTTATAGAAGTCTAAGTTTTGTGAGAAATGCACTTAAAGTGCTATTTTCCTAATTTTAAGATTAAGAGTTTCTTTCCCTGAGCTGAGCCACTGAAACAAAAACTTGTCATTTCAACTGTTGTGTAGAAGTGTATGTCACTAAAAGACCAGATTGTCACCCATAGTAATGTCCAAGATGAAACACATTCAAAAATAAAATCGTAACCGTTTTTGCTCATCTAAGTATCACAAAGTTTGTATCTTCAAGTACCTGTAAGAAGAGAGACGATTAAACTCAGTTGCTGTCACTCTTTTCTTTAAAGTTATCCTTTGGTTCCCCATGCCTTTCAAATTATTTCTTGTGATTGAAAGATATATTCTATACTTTCATATACTATAGATGTATCCTAAAGTGCTAGTTTTAATGCTTGAACTACAATATTATTCTTCGTGTTGGCTAAGGGAAAGAATACAAGGATAAGCAACAAAATTGCTAGTCACCAACTGTTCCATGAATCTAAAGGATATCAAGTTAATGTTTTTTTCTCCAAACTCCGAAGTTTACCATTATAACATTTTACCAGTTTTGAAGGTATCAACGAGAGCATGAGATTGAAATTGTCCCGATTTCTATTCATGTTGTTTAGACGATCGCATTCAGCACATAAAATTTCCGAACACTGCCTCACTTTGATTTAATCAGAACAAAACAGATTTTAAGGAATTTGAAAGAGACCTCCAACAGTGTTACGGACGAACTTAGGTAATTAGTTGCCACTTTGCAGCATTGAAGCGTCTTTTCCTTAATGATTTTGAAAGAAATCTTTAAAAAACAAGTGGCCTGAATGATCTGGAACTCTTTTTGTACTTGGAAGATTTTTTATACAGATCGGGTTTATTGTGTATATTTAAGAAATAACATTCTTAAATTAATATGATTTCGTATCTTTGAGAACTCTTAACTTGAAGAAGCTTGGGATCTGACGAAATATTTAGGAAGGAGAACCGGTGTAGTTAATTCGCTCTGTTTCATGTTCTTTTGAAACTGATTTTAAAGTTTGTTTACTGATGAGTCACAGTTCTTGAAAAACTTGCTCGTGAAATTTTTTCAGTAAAATTCTCTCTCGGCCATCGTAAGGAGTAACACTTGAAAAACGCTAAAGTCTTGTGGTTTGGGGTTGAAGGTGACCATTGACTTCTAGAAAACATTAAAATCCATTTTTGCGGATCGTGAATTTTTTGCATAGTCTGGAAATGTCGTATGGCTCTAAGATCGCCGTTAGGGTGAAACAGCATTCATGTGAACTTTGTGCAAAGGCATTTTCTTCCATTTCACAGCTTAAGACGCACATTCGGATTCATACTGGTGAGAAACCGTATTCTTGTGTATGCTGCTCAAAAAAATTTTCTACGGGTTCAGACTTGAAGAGGCACTTGCGTGTTCATACTGGGGAAAAGCCTTATTCGTGTGAATATTGTTCAAAGACATATGTTGACTCTACCGGCCTAAAGAAACATTTGAGACTGCATTCTGATATAAACCCTTATTCGTGTGAACATTGCTCAAAAGCGTTTTCTGCCTTTTCATGCTTCAAGAGACATTTGAGAGTTCATACTGGGGAAAAGCCTTACTCTTGTGAATGTTGTTCAAAGAAATTTTTTACAAGTTCAGACTTAAAAAAACATTTACGTATCCATACTGGGGAAAAGCCTTATTTATGTGAATATTGTCCAAAGACATTTCTTAATTATTCAAACTTCAAGACACATTTGAGAGTCCATACCGGTGAAAAGCCCTATTTGTGTGACTGCTGTTCAAAAGCGTTTGCTACCAGTTCAAACTTGAGGAAGCATTTGAGTGTTCATACTGGTGAAAAGGCCTTTTCGTGTGAATACTGTTCAAAGACTTTCTCTCAATATTCAACATTATCGAGACACATCAGAACCCATACTGGAGAGAAACCGTATTGCTGTGAATGTTGCTCAAAGTCATTTTCTCGGGCTTCAAGCTTAAAGCAACACATGAAAATTCACGCTGACCCGTTATTACCCGCTGACCCCCCCTCCTATTTGAGTGAATAGTTTAAAAGCATTTTCTGATAGATGAAGCTTGAAGAGACTTGCAGTAAACCACGCAGAAGAGAACCTTTAAGCGTCCATTCTGGCGAGAAGCCTTTTTCGTGTGAATATTGCCCAAAGATGTTTCTTAATTGTTCAAACACATTTGAGAGTGCGTACCGGTAAAAAACCCTATTTGTGTGACTGCTGTTCAAAAGTGTTTTCTACTAGTTCAAACTTGAAGAAGCATTTGAGTATTCAGTAAGTTACCACCGTATTTCCAGGGCTAAGGCAGAAATACGTGTCTAGACTTCCTTAACAGGTTTTGCACCTCCAGCTTAATCACTCCTATGCCGGGCTGATGAGTATAAGCACGAAACTGCAGTCCTTGGCTGGAATTGACTGAGCTGGAGGTGTATTTCACGTAAGTATTGGAGTGTTCATACTGGTGAAAAGGCACATTGTTCAAAGACTTTCACTCAGTATTCAACGTTAATGAGACACATCAGAACCCATACTGGAGAGAAACCGTATTGCTGTGAATGTTGCTCAAAGTCATTTTCTCGGGCTTCAAGCTTAAAGCAACACATGAGAATTCACGCTGACCGAAAACCCTATTTGAGTGAATCAAGTTTAAAAGCATTTTCTGACAAATGAAGCTTGAAGAGACATGTAATAAACCACGCAGCAAAGAGAATGTTTTCCATTTAAGTCGTTGTTATATACAGCTAACTGGAATTTTATCAATGTAAAGCGGTTTAAATTTTGATTTTAAGTTGTTATTGGCAGCTTCCTCATGTCTAATGCCAGTCATCGGGTGTCTAAACTTGCAAAAAATGTACATTTTTACTGATGTTATTTGTAACAGACATGAATAAATGAATTTGAAAAAAAAATGCATTTGTCTATTTAAACGAAAATTTAAAGACTGGTCAAAGTTTAAGAAAAGCACAAAATTTAAAGACTTGCTAAAAAAATGGAAGGTATCCTGAGATCTCAGCAGATTTCAAGGCCTCATTTTTGGACAACGTTCCATGAGGGCATTTAACTTATCAAATTCAAAAACGTGTCACTATGCTCCCCGTAGTAGAATGTTTTTCAGCAGTCTGCAATACAGATTAAAAGCTCAAAAATAGTCTGCAAGGTGAACCAGCATTACTAGATTAGACCTAATAACATTGATTATGACACCCTAGTTATGCCTGCAAAAAAATCTTACTAAAACTAATTGTTTCATTTCATTTTGGAGCTTTTAGCCTGAGGCACAGATAGCTGCCGAAGCAAGAACAGTTGGCTCTCTGTTTAGCGACGCTCTATTTAACGACTTTCTCTATTTAATGACGACTTTTCACGGTCCCAGATGGTCCACTGTAGTTTTAAAAGCATTCTATTTGAGGATGCTTTCTACTTAAGGACGATTTTTTGTGATCCCTGTAAAGTCGTTAAACAGAGAGCCAACTGTACTTCTGCCCTCTCTTCCACTGAGGACTCTTCTGGTTTTTTTTTTTTGTTGATTTATATTTATTTATTTATTTATTTTCTATTTCATTCTAAACTGTACTATTTCACTTGAAATTCGAAAAATTTGGGTTGAAAGCAAAATTTTTTAAAAAAATTCAGAAATATCTTGCAGACAGCCTGAAGAATCTGCGGCAGTTGATGCAACGCCACGCCGTTTCTGCTACCAGACTTTGCTTTTTCAACTGTCACTTATTTAAACTTTTTACATCATTATACTCTCCTAAAGTTTCCTGTAACGCTTCATACTAAAAACTGACAGCTGCTGAAGAAAAGAAATGTATAGTGCACCCAGTGCCGTATTTACGTATGGGCTTACTGGGCTATAGCCCAGGGCGGCACTTTTTCCCATACCTTTTTTTTTAACCAAAAAAAAAACTTTTTTAGTCATAAGGCCATAGAGGAGTGACCTTTTATGGGTTCTTTCATAGTATGACCAACCAATTTTATATTTACATACTAACTGCTCATATATAATTGCCTGTTTCGTACCTCAAATCAATTTTAAATTGTAACTTGCTAACTGTATTACAGTACATTACTATTATTACATTACATTTAACAATATCAAAAACATCTGTTATTTTAAAGTTTGACATTCTTATAAATAATCTTAGGGAGTAAAAAAAATAATTAATTAAATAAAAATATCATTAATTAAAAAAGTAAGTGAAGTACTATAATGAAATGCTTCAAGACGATAATTATTATTACTTAGAATTAGGGATTATAATTTTGTTAGTTTAATGTTGATTATTATTATTGCATTTCAAATTTGATTTTGACCAGACTTCATTAAAAGAAATTATTTAAATTTAAAAAAAAAAGCTGATTCTAATTTTAAAAGAATCAGATTTAAGTATTAAAAAGAAATTGATTTTTTTCCCCCCAATTCTGTAAAATTAACACAACTAGAGGGCGGCCAGTTTCAAAAATCCGGGGCGACTTCACATCCAAATAAGCTTCTCAGTGCACCTCAACATTGTTGGTGTTCCCGCTTGTACACCATGTGACCAAAAGTATTGGGACACTTTCAGAAATTCACATTTTTAAGGGTTACTCAAGAAGTAAGAGACCGATTACTTTTAACTTTTTTTTTTTGTAACACACAAAGATTATGCTTCAGATGTCATTTTCCAACAAAGGATACAACACCATTGCGTTTTGGGGGTCAGTTCCTCATTGTTTCCTCCCCCCTCCATTTTCCTCAATTTGTTACCGATCCCTGAAATGTAAGAATGATACAAGTTTTATTGGAAAATGGCCTCATCATTTTATGTGACAAAAGTTACAAAGCAAATGGGCTTTTTTTTCTTGAGAAATCCTTAAAAATGTGGATTTTTGGAAATGTCCCAATACTTTTGATCATATAGTGTATGTTTCCGATATAAAACTGCTTAAAAAGGGGAGAAGTATGAGCTGATGTAATAAAGTGTTATGGAAACAATTTCTTTTCTTTTTTTTTCCTTGTGTACATTTACTTGAAATATTAGAATTCATTTCAATTGAGAAGTCGTACATATAGAAGTTTTGATTTGCTTATCTCGTACACTGCTTTTCTCATTTCATACCAATTCAAATGTTTTTGACTCTTCCATCGAGCGACAGTATTGCTGAGGCACACTATAACTGCTGCACAAAAAGTAGTTGTGCTCATTACACAGCTCATGGTAGTTGGGTTACTATCATTATCGGTTACAGTGCCGTGGAAACGCATAGTTATTACTTTTTTCAGTACATAATACTGTGAAGTAGAATTATCCTTCATCAATAATGTACTTGTTTATGAAGGCGGAATTTTCTCAAAAGTCAGCTTACCACGTGTGTCTATTGTTAATCTAAATTATTACATTGTTAATCTAAATTATTGCATTGTTAATCTATATTATTACATTGTTGATTTAAATTATTAAATTGTATAATTTGTATGCACATTCGCCTCCCTTTTATGCCATCAAAATATCTAATTTACGTACTCCATTTTAATATTGCTTTTCTGTTATGATCAAAGTCTTCTTTTCTTTTAACTTAAACTATTAACTTAAATTGTAGGATGTTAATTATTCTCATTATTTTCAGCAATAATCTGCACTATTTGGGATCAGAATTCAACTTCTATGACATCAATCTTGAACTCTTAACAATAAGAGCCTGTGTACATGCATCCAAAGAAGTTTATAGAAGTCTAAGTTTTGTGAGAAATGCACTTAAAGTGCTATTTTCCTAATTTTAAGATTAAGAGTTTCTTTCCCTGAGCTGAGCCACTGAAACAAAAACTTGTCATTTCAACTGTTGTGTAGAAGTGTATGTCACTAAAAGACCAGATTGTCACCCATAGTAATGTCCAAGATGAAACACATTCAAAAATAAAATCGTAACCGTTTTTGCTCATCTAAGTATCACAAAGTTTGTATCTTCAAGTACCTGTAAGAAGAGAGACGATTAAACTCAGTTGCTGTCACTCTTTTCTTTAAAGTTATCCTTTGGTTCCCCATGCCTTTCAAATTATTTCTTGTGATTGAAAGATATATTCTATACTTTCATATACTATAGATGTATCCTAAAGTGCTAGTTTTAATGCTTGAACTACAATATTATTCTTCGTGTTGGCTAAGGGAAAGAATACAAGGATAAGCAACAAAATTGCTAGTCACCAACTGTTCCATGAATCTAAAGGATATCAAGTTAATGTTTTTTTCTCCAAACTCCGAAGTTTACCATTATAACATTTTACCAGTTTTGAAGGTATCAACGAGAGCATGAGATTGAAATTGTCCCGATTTCTATTCATGTTGTTTAGACGATCGCATTCAGCACATAAAATTTCCGAACACTGCCTCACTTTGATTTAATCAGAACAAAACAGATTTTAAGGAATTTGAAAGAGACCTCCAACAGTGTTACGGACGAACTTAGGTAATTAGTTGCCACTTTGCAGCATTGAAGCGTCTTTTCCTTAATGATTTTGAAAGAAATCTTTAAAAAACAAGTGGCCTGAATGATCTGGAACTCTTTTTGTACTTGGAAGATTTTTTATACAGATCGGGTTTATTGTGTATATTTAAGAAATAACATTCTTAAATTAATATGATTTCGTATCTTTGAGAACTCTTAACTTGAAGAAGCTTGGGATCTGACGAAATATTTAGGAAGGAGAACCGGTGTAGTTAATTCGCTCTGTTTCATGTTCTTTTGAAACTGATTTTAAAGTTTGTTTACTGATGAGTCACAGTTCTTGAAAAACTTGCTCGTGAAATTTTTTCAGTAAAATTCTCTCTCGGCCATCGTAAGGAGTAACACTTGAAAAACGCTAAAGTCTTGTGGTTTGGGGTTGAAGGTGACCATTGACTTCTAGAAAACATTAAAATCCATTTTTGCGGATCGTGAATTTTTTGCATAGTCTGGAAATGTCGTATGGCTCTAAGATCGCCGTTAGGGTGAAACAGCATTCATGTGAACTTTGTGCAAAGGCATTTTCTTCCATTTCACAGCTTAAGACGCACATTCGGATTCATACTGGTGAGAAACCGTATTCTTGTGTATGCTGCTCAAAAAAATTTTCTACGGGTTCAGACTTGAAGAGGCACTTGCGTGTTCATACTGGGGAAAAGCCTTATTCGTGTGAATATTGTTCAAAGACATATGTTGACTCTACCGGCCTAAAGAAACATTTGAGACTGCATTCTGATATAAACCCTTATTCGTGTGAACATTGCTCAAAAGCGTTTTCTGCCTTTTCATGCTTCAAGAGACATTTGAGAGTTCATACTGGGGAAAAGCCTTACTCTTGTGAATGTTGTTCAAAGAAATTTTTTACAAGTTCAGACTTAAAAAAACATTTACGTATCCATACTGGGGAAAAGCCTTATTTATGTGAATATTGTCCAAAGACATTTCTTAATTATTCAAACTTCAAGACACATTTGAGAGTCCATACCGGTGAAAAGCCCTATTTGTGTGACTGCTGTTCAAAAGCGTTTGCTACCAGTTCAAACTTGAGGAAGCATTTGAGTGTTCATACTGGTGAAAAGGCCTTTTCGTGTGAATACTGTTCAAAGACTTTCTCTCAATATTCAACATTATCGAGACACATCAGAACCCATACTGGAGAGAAACCGTATTGCTGTGAATGTTGCTCAAAGTCATTTTCTCGGGCTTCAAGCTTAAAGCAACACATGAAAATTCACGCTGACCCGTTATTACCCGCTGACCCCCCCTCCTATTTGAGTGAATAGTTTAAAAGCATTTTCTGATAGATGAAGCTTGAAGAGACTTGCAGTAAACCACGCAGAAGAGAACCTTTAAGCGTCCATTCTGGCGAGAAGCCTTTTTCGTGTGAATATTGCCCAAAGATGTTTCTTAATTGTTCAAACACATTTGAGAGTGCGTACCGGTAAAAAACCCTATTTGTGTGACTGCTGTTCAAAAGTGTTTTCTACTAGTTCAAACTTGAAGAAGCATTTGAGTATTCAGTAAGTTACCACCGTATTTCCAGGGCTAAGGCAGAAATACGTGTCTAGACTTCCTTAACAGGTTTTGCACCTCCAGCTTAATCACTCCTATGCCGGGCTGATGAGTATAAGCACGAAACTGCAGTCCTTGGCTGGAATTGACTGAGCTGGAGGTGTATTTCACGTAAGTATTGGAGTGTTCATACTGGTGAAAAGGCACATTGTTCAAAGACTTTCACTCAGTATTCAACGTTAATGAGACACATCAGAACCCATACTGGAGAGAAACCGTATTGCTGTGAATGTTGCTCAAAGTCATTTTCTCGGGCTTCAAGCTTAAAGCAACACATGAGAATTCACGCTGACCGAAAACCCTATTTGAGTGAATCAAGTTTAAAAGCATTTTCTGACAAATGAAGCTTGAAGAGACATGTAATAAACCACGCAGCAAAGAGAATGTTTTCCATTTAAGTCGTTGTTATATACAGCTAACTGGAATTTTATCAATGTAAAGCGGTTTAAATTTTGATTTTAAGTTGTTATTGGCAGCTTCCTCATGTCTAATGCCAGTCATCGGGTGTCTAAACTTGCAAAAAATGTACATTTTTACTGATGTTATTTGTAACAGACATGAATAAATGAATTTGAAAAAAAAATGCATTTGTCTATTTAAACGAAAATTTAAAGACTGGTCAAAGTTTAAGAAAAGCACAAAATTTAAAGACTTGCTAAAAAAATGGAAGGTATCCTGAGATCTCAGCAGATTTCAAGGCCTCATTTTTGGACAACGTTCCATGAGGGCATTTAACTTATCAAATTCAAAAACGTGTCACTATGCTCCCCGTAGTAGAATGTTTTTCAGCAGTCTGCAATACAGATTAAAAGCTCAAAAATAGTCTGCAAGGTGAACCAGCATTACTAGATTAGACCTAATAACATTGATTATGACACCCTAGTTATGCCTGCAAAAAAATCTTACTAAAACTAATTGTTTCATTTCATTTTGGAGCTTTTAGCCTGAGGCACAGATAGCTGCCGAAGCAAGAACAGTTGGCTCTCTGTTTAGCGACGCTCTATTTAACGACTTTCTCTATTTAATGACGACTTTTCACGGTCCCAGATGGTCCACTGTAGTTTTAAAAGCATTCTATTTGAGGATGCTTTCTACTTAAGGACGATTTTTTGTGATCCCTGTAAAGTCGTTAAACAGAGAGCCAACTGTACTTCTGCCCTCTCTTCCACTGAGGACTCTTCTGGTTTTTTTTTTTTTTGTTGATTTATATTTATTTATTTATTTATTTTCTATTTCATTCTAAACTGTACTATTTCACTTGAAATTCGAAAAATTTGGGTTGAAAGCAAAATTTTTTAAAAAAATTCAGAAATATCTTGCAGACAGCCTGAAGAATCTGCGGCAGTTGATGCAACGCCACGCCGTTTCTGCTACCAGACTTTGCTTTTTCAACTGTCACTTATTTAAACTTTTTACATCATTATACTCTCCTAAAGTTTCCTGTAACGCTTCATACTAAAAACTGACAGCTGCTGAAGAAAAGAAATGTATAGTGCACCCAGTGCCGTATTTACGTATGGGCTTACTGGGCTATAGCCCAGGGCGGCACTTTTTCCCATACCTTTTTTTTTAACCAAAAAAAAAACTTTTTTAGTCATAAGGCCATAGAGGAGTGACCTTTTATGGGTTCTTTCATAGTATGACCAACCAATTTTATATTTACATACTAACTGCTCATATATAATTGCCTGTTTCGTACCTCAAATCAATTTTAAATTGTAACTTGCTAACTGTATTACAGTACATTACTATTATTACATTACATTTAACAATATCAAAAACATCTGTTATTTTAAAGTTTGACATTCTTATAAATAATCTTAGGGAGTAAAAAAAATAATTAATTAAATAAAAATATCATTAATTAAAAAAGTAAGTGAAGTACTATAATGAAATGCTTCAAGACGATAATTATTATTACTTAGAATTAGGGATTATAATTTTGTTAGTTTAATGTTGATTATTATTATTGCATTTCAAATTTGATTTTGACCAGACTTCATTAAAAGAAATTATTTAAATTTAAAAAAAAAAGCTGATTCTAATTTTAAAAGAATCAGATTTAAGTATTAAAAAGAAATTGATTTTTTTCCCCCCAATTCTGTAAAATTAACACAACTAGAGGGCGGCCAGTTTCAAAAATCCGGGGCGACTTCACATCCAAATAAGCTTCTCAGTGCACCTCAACATTGTTGGTGTTCCCGCTTGTACACCATGTGACCAAAAGTATTGGGACACTTTCAGAAATTCACATTTTTAAGGGTTACTCAAGAAGTAAGAGACCGATTACTTTTAACTTTTTTTTTTTGTAACACACAAAGATTATGCTTCAGATGTCATTTTCCAACAAAGGATACAACACCATTGCGTTTTGGGGGTCAGTTCCTCATTGTTTCCTCCCCCCTCCATTTTCCTCAATTTGTTACCGATCCCTGAAATGTAAGAATGATACAAGTTTTATTGGAAAATGGCCTCATCATTTTATGTGACAAAAGTTACAAAGCAAATGGGCTTTTTTTTCTTGAGAAATCCTTAAAAATGTGGATTTTTGGAAATGTCCCAATACTTTTGATCATATAGTGTATGTTTCCGATATAAAACTGCTTAAAAAGGGGAGAAGTATGAGCTGATGTAATAAAGTGTTATGGAAACAATTTCTTTTCTTTTTTTTTCCTTGTGTACATTTACTTGAAATATTAGAATTCATTTCAATTGAGAAGTCGTACATATAGAAGTTTTGATTTGCTTATCTCGTACACTGCTTTTCTCATTTCATACCAATTCAAATGTTTTTGACTCTTCCATCGAGCGACAGTATTGCTGAGGCACACTATAACTGCTGCACAAAAAGTAGTTGTGCTCATTACACAGCTCATGGTAGTTGGGTTACTATCATTATCGGTTACAGTGCCGTGGAAACGCATAGTTATTACTTTTTTCAGTACATAATACTGTGAAGTAGAATTATCCTTCATCAATAATGTACTTGTTTATGAAGGCGGAATTTTCTCAAAAGTCAGCTTACCACGTGTGTCTATTGTTAATCTAAATTATTACATTGTTAATCTAAATTATTGCATTGTTAATCTATATTATTACATTGTTGATTTAAATTATTAAATTGTATAATTTGTATGCACATTCGCCTCCCTTTTATGCCATCAAAATATCTAATTTACGTACTCCATTTTAATATTGCTTTTCTGTTATGATCAAAGTCTTCTTTTCTTTTAACTTAAACTATTAACTTAAATTGTAGGATGTTAATTATTCTCATTATTTTCAGCAATAATCTGCACTATTTGGGATCAGAATTCAACTTCTATGACATCAATCTTGAACTCTTAACAATAAGAGCCTGTGTACATGCATCCAAAGAAGTTTATAGAAGTCTAAGTTTTGTGAGAAATGCACTTAAAGTGCTATTTTCCTAATTTTAAGATTAAGAGTTTCTTTCCCTGAGCTGAGCCACTGAAACAAAAACTTGTCATTTCAACTGTTGTGTAGAAGTGTATGTCACTAAAAGACCAGATTGTCACCCATAGTAATGTCCAAGATGAAACACATTCAAAAATAAAATCGTAACCGTTTTTGCTCATCTAAGTATCACAAAGTTTGTATCTTCAAGTACCTGTAAGAAGAGAGACGATTAAACTCAGTTGCTGTCACTCTTTTCTTTAAAGTTATCCTTTGGTTCCCCATGCCTTTCAAATTATTTCTTGTGATTGAAAGATATATTCTATACTTTCATATACTATAGATGTATCCTAAAGTGCTAGTTTTAATGCTTGAACTACAATATTATTCTTCGTGTTGGCTAAGGGAAAGAATACAAGGATAAGCAACAAAATTGCTAGTCACCAACTGTTCCATGAATCTAAAGGATATCAAGTTAATGTTTTTTTCTCCAAACTCCGAAGTTTACCATTATAACATTTTACCAGTTTTGAAGGTATCAACAAGAGCATGAGATTGAAATTGTCCCGATTTCTATTCATGTTGTTTAGACGATCGCATTCAGCACATAAAATTTCCGAACACTGCCTCACTTTGATTTAATCAGAACAGAACAGGTTTTAAGGAATTTGAAAGAGACCTCCAACAGTGTTACGGACGAACTTAGGTAATTAGTTGCCAATTCGCAGCATTCAAGCGTCTTTTCCTTCCTGATATTGAAAGAAATCTTTAAAAAACAAGTAGAACTCTTTTTGTACTTGGAAGATTTTTTTATACAAACCGGGTTTTTTGTGTATATTTAAGAAATAACATTCTTAAATTAATATGATTTCGTATCTTTGGAAACACTAACTTGAAGAAGCTTGGGATCTGACGAAATATTTAAGAAGGAGAACCGGTGTAGTTAATTCGCTCTGTTTCATGTTCTTTTTTAACTGATTTTAAAGTTTGTTTGCTGATGAGCCGCAGTTCTTGAAAAACTTGCTCGTCAATTTTTTTCAGTAAAATTCTCTCTTGGCAATAGTAAGGAGTAACGCTTGAAAAACACTAAAATCTTGTGGTTTGGGGTTGAAGGTGACCATTGACTTATAGAAAACATTCAAATCCATTTTTGCGGATCGTGAATTTTTTGCGTTGTCTGGAAATGTCGTGTGGCTCTAAGATCCCCGTTAGGGTGAAACAACATTCATGTGAACTTTGTGAGAAGGCATTTTCTTCCATTTCACAGCTTAAGACGCACATTCGGGTTCATACTGGTGAGAAACCCTATTCTTGTGAATGTTGCTCAAAAAAAAATTTCTACGGGTTCAGACTTGAAGAAGCACCTGCGTGTTCATATTGGGGAAAAGCCTTATTCGTGTGAATATTGTTCAAAGACATATTTTGACTCTACCGGCCTAAAGAAACATTTGAGACTGCATTCTGATGAAAACCCTTATTCGTGTAAACATTGCTCAAAAGCGTTTTCTGCCTTTTCATGCTTCAAGAGACATTTGAGAGTTCATACTGGGGAAAAGCCTTATTCTTGTGAATGTTGTTCAAAGAAATTTTTTACAAGTTCAGAATTAAAGAAGCATTTGCGTTTCCATACTGGAGGAAAGCCTTACTCGTGTGAATATTGCTCAAAAGCGTTTTCTACGGGTTCAGACTTAAAAAAACATTTGCGTATCCATACTGGGGAAAAGCCATATTTATGTAAATATTGCTCAAAAGCGTTTTCTAAAAGTTCAAACCTAAAAAAACACTTGCGTATCCATACTGGGGAAAAGCCTTATTCATGTGCAGGTTGTTCAAAGAAGTTTTCTGACCCTTCAAATTTAAAGACACATTTGAGAGTACATACAGGGGAAAAGCCATATTCGTGTGAACATTGTTCGGAGTGATTTTCTGTCTCTGCAGGCCTTAAGGCACATTTGGCTAAACACACGGGTGAAATCCCTATTCGTGTGAACATTACGCAAAAGCGTGATCTTTGTGTTCAAACTTAAGAAAACATTTTCGTGTCCATACGGGAAAAGCCTTATTCATGTGCAGGTTGTTCAAAGAAGTTTTCTGACCCTTCAAATTTAAAGACACATTTGAGAGTACATACAGGGGAAAAGCCATATTCGTGTGAACATTGTTCGGAGTGATTTTCTGTCTCTGCAGGCCTTAAGGCACATTTGGCTAAACACACGGGTGAAATCCCTATTCGTGTGAACATTACGCAAAAGCGCAATCTTTGTGTTCAAACTTAAGAAAACGTTTTCGTGTCCATACGGGAAAAGCCTTATTCATGTGCATGTTGTTCAAAGACTTTTTCTGACTCTTCAAATTTAAAGACACATTTGAGAGTACATACAGGGGAAAAGCCATATTCGTGTGAACATTGTTCGGAGTCATTTTCTGTCTCTGCAGGCCTTAAGGCACATTTGGCTAAACATACGGGTGAAATCCCTATTCGTGTGAACATTACGCAAAAGCGTGATCTTTGTGTTCAATCTTAAGAAAACATTTTCGTGTCCATACGGGAAAAACCTTATTCATGTGCATGTTGTTCAAAGACTTTTTCTGACTCTTCAAATTTAAAGACACATTTGAGAGTACATACAGGGGAAAAACCATATTCGTGTGAACATTGTTCGGAGTCATTTTCTGTCTCTGCAGGCCTTAAGGCACATTTGGCTAAACACACGGGTGAAATCCCTATTCGTGTGAACATTACGCAGACGCGTGATCTTTGTGTTCAAACTTTAGAAAACATTTTCGTGTCCATACGGGAAAAGCCTTATCCATGTGCATGTTGTTCAAACACATTTTCTGATTCTTCAAACTCAGAGAAACGTTTGAGAATATATACTTGGGAAAAAATATATTCGTGTGACTGATGTTAAAAGCATTTTTTTTTTATAATTAAATCAGCATATATTTAAAGCATCCTGTTCAAAAACTTGTATTCCAGTTAAATTTACTGATATCTTTTCTCTCGTATTAAGTACCTGTCTGCACTTCGGTGATTAAAAACTGGCAATGTTCTTCACATTTTTTTTTACTACAATGAAATCCTTGCAATTTGCAATGAGCATTACTGCATTATTGTCAATTTTGCATCACTGTGTTTTCTGTAACAATTCCAATAAAATAAACAAAAATTCAGACCCACAAAGCTCATGCTTCTCAACTCGAACCATTCGCAATTATTCATTACTTTTCCCCATTGCTCTGCATTAACCTTTGTTTGGTTTCACAGTCCGAGATAGATACAAAATACTTCGTGATCTCACGACTAATTGCAATTGAAATGGCCATGGCTTTTTACAGAAACAGGCAACCTCGTATGCATATCAATTCACACTATATCTCAATCAGCAAACGATTCGGGATTTACAATGTGTCCGAAAAAGATCCGTACAACTTCAAAAAATTATTGAAAAAGAAACAGTAGGGTTACAGCGAAACTAATTAGTACATTAGATAGAATAACTCAAAATGTTTTTTTCCTATAACTTAAGTTATTACTTTAGGAAATTTCTACATGAGACCCCTTCGTAGCACGAACAATATCAAGACGATAATCCAATTCCATCCACGACCGTTTCAGCATGCTAACATCAACAGTAGCCTACAGCTGTTTGGATGTTTTGTTCCGTTGTGTTTGCGTATTGGATTTTGGTTCAATAAACCGCACAACACTTTCTTCACGCGATCCGCCATTGAAATAACTAAAATGCAAGGGCCGTGGTAGCCCGATCGGTAGAGTGTCGGATTCGGGCCGGAGGGTCCTGGGTTCGAACCTCGATGGTCGAAGATCCACCGTCGTCATTAAAGGGGGACTGGGCGACGTTAAATATGCTCGTGGTCTCAATGTCCTCCAAGTGAATCGATACCTCTGGGGGTGCTAGCACCAGGTAGCTATTAGCTCCTGGACTAGTTCTAAATTCTCATTAACTGTTCGATCCGGTGATGGTGCTGCCATCTATCGGTATATAAAATAATGGAGGCAAGGCATTTAGTATGCAGTCCTCGACATAAATACAGTTGTAGTCGGTTGTGACTCTGAATAGGAATAGGAACTAAATTGCTTTAATATTCCTTTGCGTGACATGTAGCGCCATATATAGTCAGAAACTTACTGCAGAAAAAAACTTTTTGAGTTATTCTATCTAATGTACTAATTAGTTTCTCTGTAACCCTATTGTTTCTTTTTCAAAAAATTTTTGAAGTTGTATGGATCTTTCTCTGACACCCTGTATATTTTAGGATGTGGTAAATAACAGCCGCTGGACAAACACTAGTGGGGGAATGTGGAGCAAAGTGAGATGGTTAAGATGGCGGAGCTTTTTCAAAATGAACAAATTGGAAATTCGTTTTGAAAACTACAGTACATGAAGAAAGGACATTGTATTTTATATTAAAGCTTTCATTGAAATAGTATTTTTTATTTTTGGGAGTAAATTTTCGCTTTAAAAAAAGTGGAAAATTTTCACTTTTCTTTTTCATGGGGCAAAATGAAAAATGAAATATTTTTCTAGTGAAATATTTTCTATTCAATTCTAAAATGTGATTTCGATCAAATGAATCAGTAAATAAAAGGATAAATGAATATATTAAATAATACTGAAAAAATAAACAAATTATTTAGTAAATTAACTAATTAAGGTATGAGGACGAATGAATGAATGAGAAAAAGAGTGAATGCAGAAGAAAATAAGTGAATCATTGAATAAATAAGTGAATTGTTAAATAAAGGTACGTTAATAAAGTAATCGATAAGAAATACGTAAGAGATTTAATAAATGATTGAACAATTAAACAAAATTAACTATTTCACTTTGCCCCGCATGTACTCGTCTAACTGTACAAAATATTTAAAATACAAATAAGCTTAATATTAACTAAATAAATACTGCACCGAATATTTCAACTGTTAATTACAAGAACTTAATCAATTAATAATGTCAAAAATAATTTTCACTTGCAACAAAATATTACAGTATGAGTATCAATTTTTGAAAATTGCTTGTATTATCATATTCCATGATTTTCAGAGGTAATTTTTTCTTGACTGGAAACAAGACATGTGTTACTACATAGTGTCACTACATACCACATGTGTTATTACATAGTTAAAATATTACCAAAGAGGGGGCACTAAAAGCAAAGTAAACATTCCACCATTTCACTTTGCCTTGCTATTTCACTTTGCCCCATATTCCCCTATGGTTATGTTAAATTATGGGGAGCTAGTGAGGTGGGCATAGACATTGAGAGTATTCTTGTGGTGCGTTTACTCCATCTCTACCTAACTAAATGCTCCGTTGTCACTAGCCGTATACTCGATGTGTCTTTTTACAGCAACCACCTTTGAGCTTGGTGTGATATCTTCATCAAATCTTATTATGGGCCGTGGTAGCCCGATCGGTAGAGTGTCGGATTCGGGGCCGAAGGGTCCTGAGTTCGAACCTCGATGGTTGAAGACCCACCGTCGTCATTAAAGGGGACTGGGCGACGTTAAATATGCTCGTGGTCTCAATGCACCAGGTAGCTATTAGCTCTTGGACTAGTTCTAAATTCTCACTAACTGTTCGATCCGGTGATGGTGCTGCCATCTATCGGTATATAAAATAATGGAGGCAAGGCACTTAGTATGCAGTCCTCGACATACATACAGTTGTAGTCAGTTGTGACTCTGAATAGGAATAGGAATAGGAAATCTTATTATAGCTGAACCCAAAAGTTATCTGCTGGCACAGAGTGAAGTTGAGGCTCGTCGTGCGATTTTGAAATTTAGATTGGTATGGAGCAAATAAAAGAAATACAGTCAAACCTCCATATATCGAACTTCCACATACCGAAATCTTAGCAAATTTCTATTTTCATTGCATAGAAAAATTGTTTCTATATATCGAAAAAATCTCTATCGAATTTATTTTTGAGACGTTCGTAGATTTTTTTCCCCACTTTAGACTGTTTGTCTCATGAAAAATGAAGGTTAGGGGAGAAAATTATGTTTATTAAAGGTTACTACGAAACTCATAAGGAATCTAGGGTTGAGGGGTGTGCAGATAGGTCGTTGATTCGTTCTGGAGTTCTTAAATTCCCTCAGGTTTATTTCAAATCTTAGTTGTAACCAGTAACATTGTAAAATCTGTTTCAAGGTCTCCCTTTTGCCTGTTGATTATCTTGTTAGCTCAGTAAAAACCATTCAAGTTAAGTAGATTGATTGTCAGAATGAAAATCCCCTAATGCTGCGGATTGAATTGAAGAAGAATGAAGCTGTATGAAGGCGCAAAAATGTAATTTATGTTACTGCTCGTATCAATTAGAAATTGGGTTTCATACACGTAAATTAGCTTTAATTTTAATGTTTTAGGATACTTTTAGGATAAAATAAGATCGTTTCTATATATCGAATTTTTTTCCGACTTGCTACTTCGATATATGGAGATCCGACTGTATTAAAGTTGATGCATGATGTCTTGCCACTGTTATAGCAGCCCAACGAAAGTATTTTTCCAATCAACGATTAAGCTATATGCAACAACATTGGTTTTTAGCGAAATTTAGACTGACATTGTTACAATTCGTGAAATGATTCATATGTACCCCCCACTAGAAACTGAAAATATTTTACCTATTAGTGCAAAAACAAATCTTTTGTTTAACGGTATTAGAGGGATTTCTCTGATCTTCCAATCTTCCTTTATGACACATGAAGACTAGAGCTGCTGACACTCTTCCTAAAAATTTTCCTGAAGTTGGTGACGCATGTACCGTCTAATTACATCACGAATTCGTTCAATATCAGGTTTCAGGGGCGGATCCAGAAAATTTTGTAAGGGGGGTCAAGTTTCAATCGCCAGTGTTTTCCTCTAACGTAAAAAAGTATCAGTCAAGCAGGTGTGACAACCCACCAAGGAGATCGGTGCATTTCCTCATATGCTACACAGCACCGTCCCCCAAATGAGATCAAAACCCTTTCAATTTACAGCCTCCCCTAATTTTTTCAATTACACAGCTTGATTTCTTCAGGCAAACAGGCTGGTCACATTACCGTAAGCTTTGACTATATAAGATGACAGCTATAAAATAGATGAAAAAAGCATAAACGATATGCGGTTTGATGTTGAAGAGAACTCTGAAAAACGTTAAACTCATATTAAAGATGCTTGTTCTTTTGAAAATGAACAAGAAACTCAAAATAGCAATAGCCCAGCAAACCAACAAAGACCCAGCAAACCAACAAAGTCAATCTTTTGAAATATGACGCACTGAGAAGAAATACTTTGCATAACCAAGCGAAGTAAAGTTAATATTGATTCTATTTTCCGGTTCTAAAAAATTGAATTTAATAAGAACTATAGTAAAATTCTTGTCACAGGGGGGTCAGCTGACCCTTTGACCCTCCCCTGTCAGGTTTATAATACACTTGATGATAATGATGAAGACGAAGACTATATAATTGAGGACATCCCCACTGCTGACCAAACGAATCTAAGAAGCATAAAATCTCTAAAAATATTTTTATTTGCAAATGCCAACTAAGAGTAAATTTACGAACAAAAGAAAAAACTAGTATGTTGTGGCCATCACGAAACTTTCTTCTATATTTTTCTTTTTTTTTTTTTTTCTGATCCCTCCCCATGCTTGACGAGGAAGCAATATTCCCAACAAAAACAAAATTACACATGCAAAAACTTGACGACCATCACAATGTCTGAATTATTGCAAAAGCAAAGCAAAGAGCGAAAATTGAAAGTTATTTTAAAAGCCTTGCTTGAATTAATTACAAATATTTTATTTGTTAACAAACATAAGATGGCAACAGTTAAAAATTTTAAATCATTGAGATAATATTTCCGATCATTTCCATACAATTAAAATCACGAGAAATACGCAGACGACAATCTATTACGATTTATCTTTCTTATTGTTGCATTAATAAAGCTATTTTTATTCGCAAAAAAAAAAAAAAAATCAACACCTCTTGGAGCGATTGGCGTCAAAATTGAACCAAAGCCTGTTTACGTATAAATTCACACATATATTCCAAATTTCAACCAGAACGTAGCATTACTTCTTGAGATAGGGTACTCACAATGGAAAAAAAGAACGGGCGATTGCGCTACCCCCTTTTTAGCTGTTGACACCAAAATGAAATCAGCTCTTATACCCACTAAGGGCTACTTGCCGATAAATTTTTCTTTCATTCCGTTCATTATTTCTTGAGATACAGTAGTCACAATTGACGACAAAAAAACGTTCTATAGCTCAACCCCCGTTTGAGTTATTGACACCAAAATTGAATCAGCACCTGTTCCTGTTAATGGCAACATATGGACCAAATTTTGTTTGATTCCGCCAGTTACTTCCTGAGGAATAGCAAGCACGCGTAACTCAAAAAACGTCCCATTGCTCCACCCCCCTTGGAGGAATTCGCGCCAAAAACCAATGGGCACAAGTTCACATACGGGCACATATGTGTACCAAATTTCGTTCGATTTCATGCGGTAGTTTTTGCTGTAGAGCGGCCACAAAAAACTGGTCATACACAGACGTGACACACATACATACACACACACATACATACATACACACACACACAGACAGACATTTTCCAAAAATAGTCGAAATGGACTCAGCACACCTCAAAACGTTCGAATCCGTCAAAATTCGAAATTCGAAAATTTGCACGAATCCAATACTTTCTTCTATATATTAGATATAGAAGAAAGTAAAAAAGGTCAATACAGATCATTCTATATATGAAATTGAATCTAAAACACAAAATAAAAGAAACAAGTAATGCTTGCATCTTTCCTCTATATTTCATTGAATAAGAAACATTTTTTAACACGCTTTTATTAGCTTCATATGTATGTATGTATGTATCTTGTAACAGAATCTTGCAGCTCAAATTTCGGCCACTTCTTTTGAAATTTGGCACGCGACCTCAGACCCGATGACAATGCAATTCTATAATCAAATTAATTAACTCTTTTAATCGTTAGTTTCCTCCATTTTTAATCAATATTTTGGCATAAATCCAACAGTGTGAAAAAGGAAAAATGCTTGCAAAAATTGTTTAAAAATATCTACAAAAACCTTTAATTTTTCTGCATCAGACAAAATTCATTCCAATGTTCCAAGGTAATTAGAACAAGAAATATAATTGTTTTTAACTAATTTTATGCCAAAATTTAGGTGAGCCTTCAATTGGAAATTCATTGCTGATTAGACCATTGTTGAACAAAACTTTTATTCAAATGCATCTCAAATTTTCAAAGTAATGTAGATATGATTTCCATTGGTAAAACAACTTAAACTAAAAAGAAGAAAATAAAATAATAGTTTGAAAACTAAAAAAACACGCTTTCGTAGCAAAAAAAAAAATAAAAAGTGAAAAATAATCTTTGGATAATAGTAGTTGACCAATCACTTAATTTTAATGTAATACAAAAAAGCGTGGGGGGGGGGGGAGGGGGCTTCTTATCAGAGTTCATTTTTCTACGAAAGCGTGTTTTTTTTTTTTTTTTTTAGTTTTTTGAACCATTATTGTATTAAACAGTATGTTTAGCTATGTGCCTATATTGTGCTATCTGTCATATTGGACATGAGTTCATAAACTGGTCCTGTGTGACCGAATACACGAGATCAAAATGTATGTTGTCCATAAACCAAACAAAACTGTATGTTTAGATTTTTAACAGTCCCGATTTCCCATTTGGAACGTGTTTTGTCACTGGTCCGACAGAAAATGCAAAATCGGTGTTCCACTGTACATAGATCCTCAAGTATTTTTCCGGGCCATCTTTATCGAGAATTTTTTTTTAGATCAAACTTTACAAGAATGCAGTTCAACCTTTTAATGAATTAACAAGTGTTTCTTCAGCATGCTTAAATGAGTAAATTGTTTAGAACAAACTTCACAGGAAAATGGTTTTTCTCCTGTATGGGTCCTCAAATGAACTTTCAAGTGCACTCGTTGAGAATATTTCTTAGAACATACTTCGCAAAAATACGGTTTCTCTCCGGTATGGGTTCTCAGATGTGTTTTTAAAACCGAAAGTAGGGAAAATGCCTTTGAGCAATGTTCACAGAAATATGGTTTCTCTCCAGTATGGGTTCTCATATGTGTTTTTAAGTGTTCAACACGGGAAAACGTTTTTGAGCAATGTTCGCAGGAATATGGTTTCTCTCCGGTATGGGTTTTAAGATGCGTTTTTAAATTTGAAGATTGCGAAAATGCTATTGAGCAATGTTCAAGGGTCACTTTTTATCAAGGTTTTTTTTTTATCACTGGTCCGACAAAAAATGCAAAATTGGGGCTCTTTTCCTCAAGTATTTTCCCATGCCATGTTAGTAAAGTTTTTTTTGTTTTTTTTTTTAGATCAAACTTCACAAGAAAGCAGTTCAAGCTTTTTATGAATTAACAAGTGTTTCTTCAGCATGCTTAAATGAGCAAATTGCTTAGAACAAATTTCACAGGAAAATGGTTTTTCTCCTGTATGGGTCCTCAAGTGAACTTTCAAGTGCACTCGTTGAGAATATTTCTTAGAACATACTTCGCAAAAATACGGTTTCTCTCCGGTATGGGTCCTCAGGTGTGTTTTTAAAACCGAAAGTAGGGAAAATGCCTTTGAGCAATGTTCACAGAAATATGGTTTCTCGCCGGTATGGGTTCTCATATGTGTTTTTAAGTGTTCAACACGGGAAAATGTTTTTGAGCAATGTTCGCAGGAATATGGTTTCTCTCCGGTATGGGTTTTAAGATGTGTTTTTAAATTTGAAGATTGCGAAAATGACATTGAGCAATGTTCACAGGCATACGGTTTCTCATCAGTATGGATCCTCAAATGTGATTTTAAACTCGAGGCTCTAGGAAAAACCTTTGAACAATATTCACAGGAATGTGACCTCTCGCCACTATGGATCGGCAAATGTGTTTTTAACACTGACAGTGTAGTAAATGCTTTTGAGCAATGTTCGCAAAAATATGGTTTCTCTCCAGTATGGGTTCTTGAATGCGCTTTTAAATTTGAAGCTCTGGAAAATACCTTGGAGCAGTGTTCGCAAAAATATGGCTTCTCGCCGGTATGGGATCTCAGATGTATTTTCAATTCAGATACGTAGGAAAATGACTTCGAGCAATGTTCACAGGAATGTGGTTGCTCTGGTTTTTCTCCGGTATGGATTCTTATATGACTTTTTAAGCCTGAAGTATTAGTAAATGCCTTTGAACAAGTTGCACATGAATAAAGTTTCTTGCCAGTATGGACTGTCAGATGTCTTTTTAAGTCTGAAACGTAGGCAAATACTTTTGAACAGTATTCACACAGATTTTTAGATCCATGATGGATCTCAGAATGATTTGCCATTGCGGAACAGTACGAAAGTGTACTTTCATCAAATTCTCAAAATAGCCTTCACAAAGACGGGTTCTTAAAATTTTTTCCCAGCCATCAAAAGTCTCAAAATCCGAAACTCCCAGCGTAAAAGGGTTTAAAAAAACTTTAAAAATTTTTCATATTTGTAGGTGCAGAATTTTTTTATGCAAAAACATAACAGGCACTGTTTTGCTAATGTTAATTTGTGAATTAAATTTCAAAACGCGCTTTGAAGAATAAAAAAGCAGAAAAACAATTCTTTAGTTATCACGGAAGTAAAATTTTTCCAACCAAGAGTTAAAAAAACGCGTTTTTCATTTCTTTTTCGTGATGAAGATCTCGTCACAAAATCGACACAAACCTCACTTTTCTTGTCAGACGGTTACTTAGCCCACTTTTGATTAGCCGCTTTTTGATTACTGATCACAGAAGTCTGCTCACAAATCATTTTTCCAATCGAATGAATGCTTTAGAGATTTCCTCCTTCTCTGCTATTCTTTCCACCCACCAACGAGGTACGAAGTAAAAGATGCGGGAGCCGAATAACTGACATTCATAAAAAGACTTTTTTGTTCATGGAGGCATCAATACTTTACTTCTTAATTGATCAACACTTAATTGTTTACACAAAACATGATCTTGTTCAATTATATTAAGATGGCGAAATCTTTACGTAAGCAAGAACAATGACTACATAAATTGGAAAACGTGTAAAGTCCGAGAATTTACAGTTGATATTATGAGAATTCAGCCGGGCATGCAACACCCTTGATAATACACCATAAACTTCTGATGTGGATATGATTGCCTGAGGAATGTAGACTGCTCTTGCTCACCTCCCGAAGTCTTGAACTTAAAACAGGAACTGGACAGTTTTACTTCCAAAGTGGGAAACACAGCTGGACAGAAACTGGACAGTTTTACTTCCAATGCATTTCTTCAAACAATCACTTCGACACAATTGGACAGAAACTGGACAGTTTTACTTCCAATGCATTTCTTTAAACAATCACTTCGACACAATTGGACAGAAACTGGACAGTTTTACTTCCAATGCATTTCTTTAAACAATCACTTCGACACAATTGGACAGAAACTGGACAGTTTTACTTCCAATGCATTTCTTTAAACAATCACTTCGACACAATTGGACAGAAACTGGAGTTTTACTTCCAATTCATTTCTTTAAACAATCACTTCGACACAATTGGACAGAAACTGGACAGTTTTACTTCTAATGCATTTCTTTAAACAATCACTTCGACACAATCCCTTAGATGAGAGCACAAACAAAAGTGTGTTTAGCAGTAAATTACAGCCCCTAAGGCAGAACCACTTGCAGACAGCCCGGTTATCACAGCAAGAAACTGCAGTTTCGTATTTATTAGAACTCTTCAGTCTTATGTGTCTTCAGTCCCTCAGTGTGTTGATGCATCGTGCGTCAAAGTCTGATATAGCACTTGTTGAAATCCAGCAATATGCATTCTAGATTATTGCTGAAAAGAAACAAAAATGAATTAGAGCATATCGAAAAATAATTTGAAATACAAGCAGTAGAAATGTCAAACACTCTACCAAAAAAAAAAAATTTTGATGGCAAAAATCGATAATGTCCATAAAAGTAAAAGAGTAGTTTTGACAAATGAGGCAGTGAGAAGCAAAAGGATGCAAGTGGCAAAACTAAAAATTTGGAGATAACCAGTACAAATGGTAGGTGGACCTCTCCTTTGTCTTGGGGCAAGAGATGGTACTCGTAGCCCTGGTAGATGCTGCTGTACAGCATGATTTAGAAAAAAATTTCAATGAAAGCCTACCTAAGACGTTATCTTTAAACCCGTTTTACTCAAAACTTGAAAATATCCAGTTACATCCCTTTGCTTCTCACTGCCTCAAACGACAACAAACACATTGCTCGATCCATTTAAGGCCCCTATAGTGGAGGAGCCGACGCAACCGCCATTTTGGAGCAAA
Organism: Uloborus diversus; assembly: GCF_026930045.1. Lineage (NCBI taxonomy): Eukaryota > Metazoa > Arthropoda > Arachnida > Araneae > Uloboridae > Uloborus > Uloborus diversus. The sequence goes on along the minus strand of NW_026558098.1, from coordinate 5,481,773 downwards.
CTTGATCTAGTGCTTCGTAGCGATAGCATTGCGGCTGATACTTACATTTCTTTAACATGTGTTAAATGGAGTCAAATGGGTGGTTGTTAGGCTGTTCATTGTGCAAACAGCTCCAAAAAAAAAAAAAAAAAAAAAGGGATTCAGCTCTTCAGATTTCCAGTTGATGCAGAAAGAAAAAAGAAATGGATAATTAATAGCCTACGAAGTGACTGGAGGCCTGGAAACGACGCCAACTGTTTCCAAAATTTCGCCAAAGTTCACCTTCGCCCTCCGACTCTCTCGTTCCCTGTTTGGCGAATGATTGCCAAAAAAGGTAGCTTTCCCTGTGAATGCACACCAGGTGAAAAATGTTGTTTCTAGAAAAAACAGTTTGAAAAAAAAATGCTGTGAACGTTTTCGAATCTCTACAGTCACTTTAAGTGCTCATAGCATCGAACCTAATCGGAATTTTTCACTCAAATTTCGGCAACATATTGTTAACGGATCCGGTAACTTTATACCGAGCGAAGAAATCTCTAGAAAATCCTACTAAGTTCTACGCATTTCTATATCTTCTTTTTATTCATTCACGAATCTTATCAATGAAAAATAAGGGGACCGTATACTTCAATCGAATGTATAGGGGCTGTATATTCATGACAAGAAACTATTTACAGGTTACGTTACTACAATAGATGACAGATAATTTAATAAACGCCAAATTTAGCTAGATTACGACAAATTAATCACAAAAATAACTAATATTTACAGAATTTGTAACAATATTCTTGAACAGTTTTACTAACATTTTATGACATTAAGAGAAAAAAAAGGTGGATTTTTCGACCGTTCTCAACTGGTTTCCCCCCTTAAAAAGCCTAAATGATCCACTGCTCCAAACAAACTGATTCCACATTTGATGAAACCGGTAGATTTTATAAGCAGGGTTTTCCAAAGAGGGAGAGGAGCCCTCTCATATGTCGAGACACGAGAGGGCGCCGTAAACTGAGCTTTTGATGCATTAGGACAATTGATTTTTTTTTTTTTTTTTTTGAGCAATCACGATTGCTTATTGTTCTCACTTGACTGTTTTGATGTGCTATCATTTTATTTTCCCGCCAGCACCCCCTGCAGCATCACCGTCGACCGGGTCCTTACGATGCTGCTCCTAAGGTGAAAGACGTCTGCAGGTTGCATCACTTACTTGCCTACACTTACATCTACACACACACATACACCTACACACAGAAAGACATACACACATACAGACACACAAACACATACACACACCTACAGATACACACAACTACCCACACATACACATACCCCCCCACACACACATACACACAACTACCCACACACACACACACATGCACACAACTACCCACACGTCTACATACACACACACTCGTGATTGCGAAAACCATAATTTGAATTCAAGATGTCAAAGTTCAAATTATTTTTTTTTTCATTTCTGTTAAGTATTTTCTTAAATAGTTTTTATTGTGCTTCCACATTTGATTCAGCTTCTGTTCTTTTTTGAAACACAAAGATAACATGTTTAATTATGTAATAAAAAGAAAATCGCCCGTCATGGTATGACGGGTAAAAATTGTTTCCACGTTTGAACGAAACCATTGCCTGTTTAGTGATAATTTGATAGTTGAAATTTTAACCCTAACACCAGTGGATTAACCCTAAACTCCAGTAGATAGCGTTAATTGGTTAGGTTTCTTCGTTTTCCTAAAATGAAAGTCTTACCAGTAAAACATTTAAGTAACCGGATCGAGTTCAGCCTCGTCACAATAAAACCTTTCCCTGCATGTTAAACATTACCAAAACATATTTATCAAATTATCATGCTGTGGAGGGAGTTTCATTGTTGAAACTCGCGGGTTACTCGATCATCAACTGTTATTTATATGAGGATTAAGATATGAAACTATTCAGTTTACTCTTACTGTTTCCTCTTACTTTCAGGGCTGCCCCTCTAAGGGAAGGGGTGCACCCCCTCAATATTTCAGAGACACCCCTCGAAGCAAAAGCCCCCCCCCCCCGCTCCGAAAATGAAGAATATGGGATGATGAGAGAACATGAGAAGAATACCCCTCAAAACAACCCTCCCTTAAAATTCAATGGCGCAGTCTGCACCAAGACCCCCCCCCCCCAGGTGGGCACCCCTGAGTATTTTATAACGAGCGTCACTTACGTATGTGTGTGGGGGGCGCGGGGGGAGGAGGAGCAGCTAAAAGTATTCGCCCAGGTCGTCTCTTAGGATGGTCCTACCTATAAGTATGGGCAATTTTTAAAAAAATCAGTTTTCACCACTTACTTTAAAAGAATTATCAATGATATTAGTGAAACTAATTTTAGAAAGCTCGATCTTTCTGTATGACAAAGGCATTAGTGGGAATGTAATATTTGTGAAATATTTAAGTTTACAGCTTAATGCAAATGCTGAAATAGTGGGGAAAAACAAACAATTGCACATGCATACAAAATCACTTACTTCTTATGAGTATATAAAGACCAAAAACAAAGTGAAAGCTTTGTCTGTTTTTACTCCCAACATAAGGCTTTGGTCATGGCAAACTCGTTAAGCTTCAAATAAAAATATTTAACACCAAAACTTGATCTTTTTCCCCATGAGATTATTGTGTTTTGGAATTCAAAAATAGGAACCTCATAACGGCATTTATCGAACCACACAATTCGTTACAGAAATCAGAAATCTCGTCGGATAATTCGCACGTAAGCAACGTAAACAAACGCTCTTTACGTGACAGTTGCAGTTAAATAGGAAAGATCCTATGGACGAAGGCGAAGGGAGTTTCATGGAAGTGAGGAAGAGAGTGGAGGATGCACTGACCTCACTGCATTTTCATGCGCTTGAATATAATGATCGAATCATCAGGGCAAAATGGAATCACTGAAGCGTCGGAGAAAAGTACGTTGTTAGACAAATTTCGGTAAATGTGTAATTATCTCAGGAAAACCTTTTATTTTTATCATTAGCAGTTTGATTTTTGTCAGTTACATGTGTGCACATATAGATTCTAGAAAATAAAAAGGAAATATATAAAAAGTTGAACCGTCCAAGTCATGGTCGTTTCTTCCTGTTCTTTAAATTTTTAATTTTTTTTATTCAACTTTTCTTCCGTCATACCCTTTACAAAAATTAAAAGCTCCACATAATACGATGTGTATAAATCTCTTATTTCACAGTAACCACGTCTTCCTATCAAGAAACTACACGATAGTGTAATAAAGAAAAAAAATCAATAACTAGCAAACGAAAACATGTTTCTGGACTTAAAAATTATTTGCCCTTGTATCCACGCTATCAAAATATGAGGTCTTAAAGCGGCCGAGGTTTTAAGAAAAGTCGCCAAATTCAACGAGTTACAGTTAGAAATGGAAGAGATCTTTTACACGATCTGTCAGTGCAGTGGTTCCCAACCTTTTTCACGTCACGCCCCCTTTTCACCAACTAAACAACCTGCGACCCCCATACATAGTTTATGTGTCTGTGTTTGCGTCTGTGAGTGTATTGTGCGTATCCGCACATAGCATATATTTTGCATAATGACTCAAGCTGCTTGAGGTATTTTAGTTAAGCTTCATATATAAATTTTTTTCTACAATAATTGCAGAAATAAAAACGTTATAGTTTCGATAATGTTATACGTACATTTCTACACTTCGGTACTTTTAAAATTTTTGCTTCCTAGCAGAGTTGAATGCAGGATTTTGTTTTCGGAGGAGTTGAGGTCATAAAGATCTAGTCTCAGTGTCTCCAACATTTGTTGAATCGAATGAGTGCATTTTTCTTTTAACAAGGTCGACACGAGGTCAAAAAATTGGGAGGAAGGCATTTGGAAGACCCTCAATTTTTATCAAACGTATATATAGCAAGAGAGAGAGAGGGAGTGGGTGTTATTGCTATCGTATGAGCAGTCAAATTAAGAGAATTGCGTAATATAAGCGAAGAAAGAATGAAATACGAATCTACAGTCGTAAGTATAACATTCGCAATGATCCTCCCCTGTAATGTATTGCAAATTGTAGTTCTAAAATTGCAATTTATACGATCCCTGGTGATGTTTGGAGTAGAAGAGGTTCAGGAAATTTTATAAAATGTTCAAGCTCGGAGACTGTTTTTGAAATTCAAGAAGTTTAAGTCCTGAAAATGAAGTTTTAGACAATGTTTAACGACGGGGAGGGGGAGATGGATCCAGAATGCACTCTAATTTTTCAAAAATGAAAATATGTCCTAAATAAGCTCAGTAGTAGATTATTTTTGTTAAAATTAAGGGAGGAGCAGGATGGGTTCAGGCAACCTCCCCTCGAAAAAAATCTTAAATTTAAGGTTCAAAAAACGCAATTATATACCATCTTTGTAAACGTTCGAGAAAAGGTTTGGGTTGGGAGCATCTCCCCCCCCAGAATTTTTTCGGAATTGAAGCGCCCCCAAAAAAATGTGGATGAATTTTGATGATGTGAGGGGAGAGAGGATTTCAGGTACTTCCAAGGACATTTTTCGAAGTTTAAGTCCAAAATACAGAATTAGGTTATCTTTGATGACAAGGATAAATATTCGGGGATCATCACTCGGAATATTTTTAAAATTTAAGGACGAAAAACAAATTTTTTTATGATCTTTAACTTAGTGAAGGGACACCGCATGCATTAATCTGGAAATTTTTTCGAAATTAAAAACCTAAAAACCCATTTCTTGGCTATTTTGGATGAAGTTAGGTGACTGGATGAGGTACGCGGCTTGTCCCTGGATTATTTCCAAATTAAGTCTTGAAAAATCCAACTACAGGATATCTTTCTGGATAACGGATGGGGTGCAGAGAATTTCTCATAAAAATTATTTGAAATTGAAGTTTCAAAAACAAAATTTTAGACGGTTTTGGACGATGTTAGAAGGCGAGAATTCGGGACTCTTTCGCAGAAATTTTTGAGATTGAAGTCCTAAATCAAAGCATAAGATAATCATAGAGGAAATTAGGAGTTCAGGTACTCTGGCATGAGAGGGGGGAAAAGGGGGTTGCTGGAACCCCTGGATTCGCAATTCGTTCAAGAATTGAATTGATGCTACTATAAAATGATGCTGTTTTCCCCCTATGTATTTGAATTTTTCAACTATGCAATGATATATTTTTTAATGTAGGGGTAATCTCGCGACCCCCTAAGAAATGCTTCGCGCCCCCCCCCCCCCAGTTTGGGAACTCCTGTGTTAGTGGATGCAGACGATGAAATCACGCTTTCAATTTCTCGCCAATCTTTAAATTTTGCTCTTAAAAAAAATCGGTATACTTTAAGCCTATATGACTCGAGAATGGGAGGACGAGGGCAAATAATTTTTGTGTCAAAAAATAATGTTGTTTTGATTGCTACCATTTTTTGACTTCTTAATTATTACACTATTCATGTGGTTCCCTGCTCAACATTAAGCAGATGAATGTACGGCTGAAAAATCAGTATGCAAATATAATGTATCATTTTAGTATCGTCTCGAAAGTACAATGAATAGTTTTAAGATTATTTCGGGAGAGATTCAAACCTCTTCGCTCCCCCCTTAAATACCTTGCAGTCTCGCAAGCGTCTTTTGAACATAAAAACACAAAGAATTGGGAATGTGCACTATGTCTACAAAGTGGATTAAAATGTTGTTTCTATATGCAATGATCATGAACAATTCAAAAATCTACATCGTTACAACTTTAACTTTTCAAGTAAAAAAATAATTAAAAAGCGTCGAATGTGACGCAAAGTCACATGGACGAAAACGGAGTGTGATGTCATAATTCATGTAAAATTCTCCCCATTCCTGCTCAGCAATACAGATTTCTTCGGACCATTGCTGATTCTCGCTCAACACCTCGTGTAGAACTTATCTTCCAACAATTACTCAAAATCTCTTTTAATGTCGTGTAGTGACTCTCATGAATTATTTTCAATATTATTACTTATGAAAAAAAAAAGAAATCCGCAATGCTTCTAGAACAACGCACGAACTTATAACAATGATTCATTATATGACCTTAAACAAGAATGATTCTCGCTCTAATATTTTAATAAACACTAATAACTGTAACCAATTGCGAAAACATGTTTAGAAAATAATATAAAAATAAAAATGCGCAGACGATAAATAAAAAAAAATAATAATAATTTGAAATTTCACCTCTTGATTTCAAATTATGTTTTTCGCAATCACGAGTGTGTGTGTGTGTATGTAGGTATGTGTGTTTATGTGTGTGTGTGGGGTATGTGTATGTGTGTGTAGGCATGTGTGTTTGTGTCTCTGTGCAGGTATGAGTGTGTGGGTAGTTCTGTGTATGAGTATTTGTGTGTGGTGGCGAATGTGTATGTGTGTGTAGGCATATGTGTTTGTGTCTGTGTGCAGGCATGAGTGTGAGTTTCCTTTTTTTAAAAAATATATTACTTACTTGTCACCGTCTAAAGAATAAAATAACAGGCATTTAACGGAGTTAAAATATATTTATGTTGTGGCTTAACATAAGTACAAAAATTTCATTATCGTCCACTGTATCTAATCAGAGTTCCTGTCTTTAATAGCCTGCTTAGACAGAAAAAAAAACTGATATGTATCTCTGAATTAGATTTTTGCAATGCTTCAAGTATTCTTTTTTGAAGTAAAGTTTCTTTTGGCTTGATTGCATAAATTAATATTTTTCTTGCATAGTATCCAGATATGACCTTCGTGAGGATCACTGAAGTTGCCGTGACCATTGAGATTTGAGAAGGCATCCTCATCCAGCATTTTGCATCATTACCATTCATAAGTTTTTACAGGCATTCATGAACGCTAGGTGCAACTGGCAGCTCAAATCGCTTTGTTTTGATAGCAGTCATCATAACTTCGTTGATAATGCAAGAACTTTGTGTGAAGAAGCATCTAAGCTTCTTGGTGAAGATTATTTAATATTAAAGCAAATAGAAAACAATTACGTCAGTCATTACCATCTGTACTCGTTATGAGTTACATTTAACCGTTATTGTGCAATTTAGTTTTTTTTATTGAGCAATCACGATTGCTTATTGCTTTCATTTGACTGTTTTTGGCGTGCTATCATTTTATTTTCCCACCGCCACCCTCCGCACCATCACCGTCAACCGGCTCCTCACGATGCTGCTCCTCTAGCGAAAGCCGTCTCCAGGTTGCATCCATGTCCTACACACGCGCGCATACATACACAACAACAAGCACACAAACATATACTCCTACACACATACACGCATACATCCAGACACCTACATATACACACACACACAAAAACATACACACATACACACAACTACCCACACATTCATGTCTGCACACAGACACAAACACATATGCCTACACCCACATACACAATTCCCCCCCCTCACACACATTCATACACACAACTACCCACACACTTATGCCAGCACACAGACACAAACACACATGCCTACACATACATACACATACCCCCTACACACAAACACACATACCCCCACACACACATAAACACGCATGCCTACATACACACACTCGTGCTTGCGAAAAACATAATTTTAATTCAAGAGGTCAAAATTCAAACTAATTTTTTATTCTTATATTCAGTGAATCTTTGTTCAAAGGATGAAAAGTTTTAACGAAGCCATATGTTATGCCTTGTCAATTGAATAAGTTAAAATGTCATTACCATCCCTGTTATTACCATGCAGTTTGAGTGGAAGGTAAAGATAAGTGTATTGTTTCTAATATTTTAGACGTTTGTTTTTTTTAAACTATCAATGTTAAATTCCATAAGTTTAATCGAAATTGGTCTAAATTTTGCACTAAAATGTTCAATAGACTTATTCACAGATTTGGTTGATGGACGATTCTCGAAACAATGCCCCATGCGTAACGCTAAGCTTTTTATTTTATTCAAGTAACTATTAATTAAATATGGGATCACTGTTATGCATTGATAGTAAATTAAAGCATGTATTATTCCACAATGGCATTATTTTTTGAAGGCTTTGGTTAGCTGAAAAAAATAAAAAACTTAAGCGTTACGCACTGACCATGTTTTCGAGAATCGCCCTCATAATCCTAAGTACTTTATTTAATACTAGCAAAAATACCCGGCGTTGCCCGGGTCAGTAATAGTTATGAGAAACAATCGTTACTTGCCCTTGTTTTCTGTTTTAAACGAAAGAATTCAAAACAAACCTTTTTGACGTGTTTAAAAATCGAGCTTCTTCCTTACTCATAAAACTAAAATAGCAATAAGTATAAAGAACAAAATAGTATTCATTTAGAAACGAAAGCACGACGTTTAAGCGTATACAAATTTGAAGAATTTCCGAAATATGAAATTAAACTTTACATGTTTAAAAAGATTTATCTGTTAGTACTTTTTTTTTACATCTAAAACCTTCTCTGTATGGCTATTGATGTACGAACTGTTTTAAAAAATGTAGCCGCCCGTGTTCCCCTCACACTTGCTTTAGTTTTTTTGGGAAATTTCAATTATTGTGGGCACTTAGTGCGGTTTAAAAGTTACCAAATTTGCGAGAATCATTTTGGGACATTTTCGATAATACTCCCCCCCCCCCTCTTACTAATTTTTATTATAGAAATATTGTCGCCAGATGCTGAGATACTTTTGGTCAAAATAAAATGGCGCAAAATCCGAAATGTTTCAAAAATAAGTACAGTGAAACCTGTGTAAGTTGACCACTCGCGGTGCAGTACTTTGGTGGTCAACTTAGACAGGTGGTCAACTTATAAAGGGCGGTAATGTTTTTTTTTTTTTTTTTTTTTAGCACCATGTTTTCATTTTTTGAGTAATTCACCCTTATTCTTTCTGTTCAACTCACTTTCATTGTTTAACATCATTGAAAGTAAAACAGTAATTAAAAATAATATTCAAATAATTTTGTTATTTTTTTCCTTGTTTTTAACTATATTAGACACTGTAGTTTTAGAAATTCCATATGTGCCGACTAATTTTCTCTGGCTTTTTCCATTTTCAATTAATTTTAATATAATATTTCATACTTTTTATTAATCTCAAGTTCAACTAACTTTCTTTTTCAAGCCTTTTTTGTACAAATTATAGCACAAAGAGCAGTAAGCGCGACTCTCCCAGTTCATAAAGGCAAAATTAAAATGTCCTATCTCTTAATCCCTTGCACCAGAAACATGTCACTTTACTCATTAGCAGGCCCAGATCTGCGTACCCGCAGAGCAAGGGGCCCGCGTCCGTAAAGGGGCTAACGGTCCTAGAAATTGAAGAAAAAAAAAAGCACTAAAACTTATTCACTTTACAAATAGACACTGCTGGCCACTAAGGAGGGCCCCTACATATTTTGTTGCAGGGGACCCGAAATGTATAGATCCTGGCCTGCTCTTTTTAGCACAATTCCTGTATTGCCACAACATATTGGAACTAAAAGAAAAGACTTTGAACTTTTTTACTGACACCTAATTTTCATTGAACAGAGTACAAAAAACTATCTCAAATAGAACAACAAATGAAAAACAAGTTTGGAGAATGAAGAACAGCATAAGCTTTATGCTGCTGGTTAGTTAGTAAAATGCTAGTCTCTCATCAAAGCATTAAAAACATTTTTGGAAAGCTATCAGAATAATAATAATAATAAATAAATAAATAAAATAATAAAACAATTTTGTAAAGAAAGTTTAAAAAAATAAACCAAGTGGTCAACTTAGAAAGGGTTTTTTACAATACTTCAAACCAAATTTGGCGTACATTAGTGGTCAAGATAGACAGGTGGTCAAGATAGAGAGGTGGTCAAGTTACAGAGGTTTACCTTTATTATATGAGATAGGACTAATTCCGTTCCTGACAAAAGCGGTCAACATAGACAGGTGGTCAACTTACAAAAGTGGTCAACTTTACAGGTTTTACTGTAGTAAAATTTGGCGATTGTTTGAAATTGCGCAAAAATAAAAATTTATGGAAGTTGTTTTGCTCTTTATGGATTTGCCTTATTTAGTTGCTGGATTATTTTACACAGTAAAAAAAGTTTTTTAAAAAGATTCTTTGATTGGTAATATTTTGTTTACATGATGTAAGCTGAGAAACATTATTACGTAGCCTTTGGCTTCAAAAACAGCGGCAGTTGAAAAAACTACTAAATGCATCAGCTACTGAGTCTTTCTGCAAATATTTTGGCCATATTTCTGCTGATTGATTGGATAGTGAGAAAGTGTCCAATCCGCATAAATAATAATAAAAAAAAAATCGTTTGTTACATTTAAGTTCCGTAAAAATGGAAAATGATCAGCCAAATCCATTTATTTTTAGCCAATCTTGTGGAAAAACGTTACTTTAAGATTAGACTTGAGAAAAGCCTAAAAAAGTCAGACGAAACACAAAAATATCCAACAATACAACAATTCTAGTTGAAATGATACACTAAATAATGAATTGGATTGATGAAAGCCTTCGAACAGGGAACAAAAATGCTCATAACTCTTTTTTTTTACAACTTAGAAACTTCGAACAGATGCTATCTTCAGCAGAAAAATTAGCGCTTTCTATAGACACATAATGTTAATATGTGCACGTTTTTCTCTACCCCCATATTGGGGCATTTGTGTGAAAATTGGGACTAAAATTGGAATAAAAAAGGAACTATCAATCGGATTTTTTTCGATTTGGTCTATAAACCTTCCCAGTACCAAACTGAACAAACGGTGAAAGTTTCAGCCAAATCTGCCGGGTAGTTTCTGAGATCTTAGGGAACAAATTTACCAAACTCCATTTTTATATATATAGATAAAAAAAACAACACATTTTCAGTTCTTAATTTTATTTTTTCAAAGTAGTCCACAAACATAAAGAAAAAGAACGAATTAACATTTTAAATTATCACTGGTATTAATTTTTAAAGGGTTTTCTTGTGGTAATTCAAATGTATCAAGAAGTTTAAAGGGAAAGAAAAACAACCAAAAGGATACACGAGCAAATTTTCCCACAATAGGGAAGCTTTCGAATTTTCGGTTTTATTTTTATAATATGATAGAGCAACATGTATGAACATCATAGGTGAAAAAAATTTTTGCGATACGATAAGTAGTTTTTTTTAAATTAATTTTTAAAGTTCAAGCGCTTATGACGTCAAATGGCACAGGAAGTGACGCCATGTGCTCTTCCGCCGAGGGAAAAGCCGAAGGACATGCAGTTGGCTTCGAAAATGAAACGTAAGGCTTACCTCCTCGCATTTAACTCCTCGCGTTTCTGGAACATTAAACCTTTCATCCTCTCGGAAATATTCGAATACCATCATTGATGTTACTTGAGGAAGTTTATTAGATTGTGCTTTAACGAATCCGGCCCCCATAGTGCGTTCAAAAGGATTATTGAATTCCTAAAAAATAAAAATATCAGCGCGCTCAAAATGTCCGTAGCGAAAACAAGGGATCTTCGGCGGAAGGCTGCCCATTAGTGCCTGTGACGTAAGCTCGTGACGTTTCAGAAGAGCACACTTTTGCGCGTGGATTTTTAAAAATTCATTAAAAATCAATCACGGTGTTTTAAAATTCGGCGATGGTGAATTTTTTAGTTTTGAGGGTCAATTAACAATATCCAATAGTCAAAATAAGAACATTTAATAGGTTGCAACTTCCCTATTGTTGAAGATTGTAAAGGTTGACAACAGGGAGATGGCGGATGATCTTGAAGCGGAAACATCATCTGTAATAGGTCGTTATTATTTCGTAATAGACAGGATCAGCCTCTTACTACATGGCGCTTTCTGGCTGATTCTACCCATTACCAAATGAAACAAATATTTCCGCTTCACGGTCATCTGCCATCTTTCCGTGGTCAAGCTTTAGCTCTAAAGAAATAAAACAAAGTTCATCAATTAAAGCTCTATACTCAATACTAAACAACAGTCAACTATCGACATTCATCGACCGGTATAAAGTAATGACTTGTCCCATTTTTTTTAAAGACAACAGTCCCTAAATAACACTTTCCTATTACTGATGAAGAAGATTGTACAAAGTTCAGTGATATGTGTCTGTCACACACTAAATGAACCTTATTTTGACAGCCTTAAATATTTATTTGACTAAATATTACACATAAGATAATTTTGTGCGTTTGCACTTTCAAATAAAATTAAAATGCATTTATTTCAGTGCAATCACACTTTAAACACACTAGTATTTGGATATTTTAATTATTTAAATAAGCATTAGTTTGAGAACGGTCCCCAAACCACACCATGCGGAAAAGCGGGGCATGAAACTGTTCCTTTAAATAGGATTGTGAAAAAACAAACTAAAAAGTTGAATGTTTACGTTACATGCTTATTCTTTTCAAATCCAATGGAATGTACACAAAAAGCATCAGAAATTTCATTAAAGCAGAAATTGGAGTGCTTAGTTTTAGAATCTGCTCTAAAGTTTTTGGATACTGTATCTTTTCCACCAATTCCTGTCACCTGACAATAGAGACTTTGATTAACTTCGTGTTAAGTGAGCCTTAGAAAGAAAAAGTATAAAAGCATTTGCAAGCTTTTTTTTTTTTCACTACGCACTTGCTTCAGATTGCATTCACCAATATGTTGACTAGCACAAGATGAAAAACAGCTGTAAACAGACAGAGTTCGCACTTAGTTTCAGAGATAAAATGAAGGAGTTTTGGAGGAGTTCTGAAGGAGTAAAATGAGATTTTGAAGGAGTACTAATGGAGTGTCATTAAATGATGTCACTTTTTTTCAATATATTTGACTATCAGCACCCTTTATCACATAGTGTCACACTTCACCCCAAACTTCTCTTGTCACGTCATATTTTTTTATAAACATATTGTTACAATAACTGTGATGTCACTTTTTGTCACCCTCTCTCTTCCCCTTGTCACAATTTCATGAGCCCGTCTCCTTCTCAAAGCATGACATCACTTGTGGATGACCCTTTTTACAACATCATAACTACAATTAACTAAACAATATTTTTTTAACGCAGTCACTTAATGTAGTACATTTACTTATGTAGTTTTAAATATTTAAATAATAATTAGGCAATTTGACTTTTGCTGCTGAGAGTGTGGTGGAGGAAAAAACAATAATCATAAAACTTTAAAAAATAGCCAAGCACCATTTAAGCATGTTTTACTTCACTTATGAAATGCCTTAGTCTTCTAATAAAATTTTCACCTTCAACATTTATGAATTAACTATGATCAATTTGTAAATCGAAAAAAAAAAAAAAAAAAAAAAAAAAATGCACGAAATTACTACATTAAAATCGCCTAAGCGACGAAATTAGTTGTCAATCGAAGTATTTTAAGTTTCTGTTATAGAGGAAGATTATGTAGTCTTGAACTAAAAAAGGAGTTTTGAAGGAGTTAAAACCAAAATGAAAGAGTGTGAAGGGCCCTTAAATTTTTTTTATAAATGAAAGAGTATTTGAGGAGTTTTGAAGGAGCGTACGAACCCTGGCAGATTTAATTCGGAAACACATTTTCTCACCAGCATGGCTTCTCATGCGTCCCGTCGTGCTCCATTTGTGAGAAAACCCTTTTAACATTATTCAAGCGACGCTGACTTCTCGTCTAAGTGGGATATCAAATGTCTGTCCAACTGTGAAGCAACAGAAAATGCCTTAGTACAATAGTTACAAGGATAAGGTCTTTCGCGCGAATGAACCCTCATATGTACCTTCAACGCAGATGCGTAAAGAAACGACATCGAGCAATGTTGGCACGAATGCGGTTTTTCGCCAGTATGGAGCTTCATGTGCGTCATTAAATTCCCAGACTGAGCGAATGACTTGGAGCAATGGTCGCACGAGTAAGGCTTTTCCCCGGTATGCTTCCTCATGTGCAGCTTTAACGTCGAAGCGAAAGGAAATGACTTGGAGCATTTCTCGCACGGATATGGGTTCGAGTCGGAATGACTTCTCATGTGCACCCTTAAATTTGAAGCATGAAGGAACGTCTTGGAGCAGACGCTACACGAATGAGGTTCTTGGGCAGTGTGGAGCTTCAAATGCATCCTCAGTCCTGAACTGTGAGCGAATGACTTCGAGCAATATTGGCACGAGTAAGGTTTCTCGCCCGTATGGACCCTCAAATGTTCTTTTAATTCGTAAGAAGTGGAAAACAATTTCGAACAGAATTCGCAAGAGAAGCGTTTCTCGCCAGTGTGCGTTCTCACGTGCCTCTTCAAGTCTGAGCGCTGGAAGAAAGCCTTTCCACAGAAATCACACGGAAAGGGTCTCACCCCAGTGTGCACTTTCATGTGCACCCTAAGAGTGTAAGAATCAGGAAATGCCTTTGAACAGAGTTCGCAAGAAAAGCGTTTTTCACCCGCGTGGGCTCTCACGTGCCTGTTCAAGTCTGTGCGTTGAAAAAACGCCTTTCCACAGAAATCACAAAGAAAGGGCTTCACCCCAGAGTGCGTTTTCACGTGTCCCCTCAGAGTGTACGCATCAGAAAATGCCTTTGAACAGAGTTCGCAAGAGTAGGCTTTTTCACCATCAGTGTGGATTCGCATGTGACGTTGCATATTTTTAGCTTGAGAAAATGCTTTTGAGCAATATTTACACGTGTATGGTTTTTCGCCAGTGTGGACGTTCAAATGTTGCTTTAAATGGGAAGCACGAAGAAATGTCTTTGAACAGAATAGACAAGAGTGGCTCATCTTGAAATTATGTAGTTTTTCTTCAAGAAAATGAATGCAACGAATATTACCGAAGTACACACTCGAATATATGTCTTTAAATCAGAGACGTCAGAAAATGCTTCATCTTGAAATTATGTAGATTTTCTCATAGTTCAAGAAAATGAATGCAACGAATATTACCCCAGTACACACTCGAATATGTATCTTTAAATCAGAGGGGTCAGAAAATGCTTCATCATGAAAATATGTAGTTTTTCTCATAGACTAAGAAAATGAATGCAACGAATATTACCCCAGTACACACTCGAATATGTGTCTTTAAATCAGAGAAAATGCTTCATCTTGAAATTATGTAGTTTTTCTCATAGACCAAGAAAATGAATGCAACGAATATTACCGAAGTACACACTCGAATATGTGTCTTTAAATCAGAGACATCAGAAAATGCTTCATCTTGAAATTATGTAGTTTTTCTCATAGTCCAATAAAATGAATTCAACGAATATTACCGAAGTACACACTCGAATATGTGTCTTTAAATCAGAGAGGTCAGAAAATGCTTCATCTTGAAATTATGTAGTTTTTCTCATAGACCAAGAAAATGAATTTAACGAATATTACCCCAGAACACACTCTACTATGTGTCTTTAAATCAGAGACGTCTGAAAATGCTTTTGCTGACTAAAGAAGGTTTTTGCCATGATGGAGTCATGAATGTGACTCTTAATGTAGAGCGTTAAAAAAGGTCTTCTAACAGCATTCATATAATATGATTTCTCTCAAATATTGATCCCATTATGCATTTTAATTAGTGGAGCAGAAGAAAATGGATTTGAAAAATGGTCGTACAAACAGTTTTCATAATCAGTCCTGTTCAAAGGATGGTATTACAAAACGTGAAAGTGCATTAGATCAGAACTCACAATATTGGACTTCGGCAAGCAATGGACATGAAAAAGTTTGTTAGGGTCCTCAACAGAAAAATCACTTGAATTATGCAATCTTAAAGAAACAAATAGGTACTTATTCACATTGTAGTCTTGGCACCTGTCATTTAAAGAAACTTTAAGAATGAAATAAACGAAAGAGATTAGAAGTATTTCATCTCGGATATTTTTGCAGACGCCAAGCATCAGTCTCTTTTCAAGAATGAGTCACAATTTTGTTTATTAAGTACTTATTTGTGAGCGCTCGGATTAACATATATTGTTTTAATAGGAATTCGAAAATCTGTTTCCAAGAAGATATTCAATACTCCTGGAGGTTCGGGGGGTATTTCTTCAAATCTTCATTTCAACCACAGCTTCAGATGAACGTGTATACGAAAAGCGTACATAAAGTGTTGTAATACAGAGTTAGACGTTGTTGCGTGTTGAATTCCCATGCAATATTCGATTCAGATTATTGCTGAAAAAAAATGTAGAAGAACGAGTGAGTATCAAAAATATTTAAAAAAAAAAAAAAAAAAACTTAAACACATTATCAAGTATAGTATATTTGCCATTTACAAAGAAAAAAAGAGGCAAAAAAATTTTTTTGTTTTAAAGTTGTATATATTCGCATCTTCATAAATTTGCCTGTCCTGTAACGCTAATGAAAAAAAGCTCAGTTCCAACTGGGTCGTAATCAGAGTCATTTGAGACTCAAACACTCGCTCCTTTTGTTAAAGCCAGATTACAAATTCTAGCATTTCAATATCTATAGATTTAAGGAAGTTATGACACCCGTCTGGTGTGGTTATGTCCCTAAGTCAAAGACGATGTTCTCGGATCATTTTAAGAGCGTAAGCTGATACATTCAGCTACTTTAATTTCTGTCTGCTGCAAAGAAGAGGTTCTAACGTAGATTATGTATAGAGACAGGTGAACCTAGAGGTTGAAAATAGCTAATTTCCTCTATAGTTTTTGGTATTTGGTTTTTAGTAAAGAATTCCGTGTAAATTGTTGAATAAGTCAGAAAAAAAGGGGAAAGAAAGCTGTGTGGTAATAAAATTGAATGTACAATTAAATTAAAGCATATTTTAGGTGAAAGGAAAATGGTTTTCCACAAAAACAGCACCAGAATGCCATTTTGAGCTTTCCGGCACTACCGCACCTAAAACAGATGTATATAATCCATCACGGGAACCAGAAAGTAATATCTTTTTTTCAAACAAATACATTATTAAAAGTTTGTATTTTTAATCAACGATATAATTACCTTCGTTATTAACAGCCCTTTGCCATCTTATATGCAAACTTTCAATCTCGAACAGACAAAAATCAATTGATTTTTGGAGTAAAATATCTGGAAGTGGCATCTGGGATACAAATCAAATTTTCAAGTTTTTGTCTTATAGAAAGTGTTTCAGCAATCGAGGAAAGGGATGGTGCAATTTGTGGCGAGAATATTTCCAGTTATATGCAGAAAAGAGCAATCCTGAAACATGGTAATGTAAGACCACACAGCTCAAGGTGAACCTTAAAAATAAATGAGTTGTGGTGGGCTTCTTCACACAACATACTCACTAGCTGTTGCACCATCTGATTTCTCTTTAGAATGATCTATATGTGACAAAATAACATTGAAAATTTGTCCAATATCCGAAATTCCACTTCCAGATATTTTGCTCAAAAACCGATGAAATTCTATCTATCCGCGATTGAAAAATAGTGCACTGCACGGCAAAAGGTTGTTGATAACGAGGGATACTACATTGCTGATTAGAAATAAAAACTTTTTAAAATTTGTTTGAAAAAAAAAACTTACTTTCCGGTCCTCCTGATATGGGCAGTTCTCAAAAGATGGGAGCAAACACAGACCTCAACTTTGAAGCTTCAACACCAAATAACTTTCATTTTAATTCACTCAAAAATTTTTGAGTTAAATAATAATACTGTATAGAGACAAGAATTGACATAAATTATGGAAAAAATGCTCTTCAAATACCCTTAAGAAAATATTTTCTTTGCTAAAAGGCACAATTTTGGACTTTCAAAACGTTAACTGAGCAAATGTACCAACAAAAATTTTTTTAAAAAATATTTCCAAACGTTTGAAAACAAAATTAAGGGTATGAATCTCAAACTGAATATTTTTTTGATAATATTTACTACAAATTAAAAAATTAAAGACTAATTATTTATTGTGTAAAAAATTTTAGAAAAAAAGGAAGTTGGAAGTTTCATGTATTTGAGTACTATATATATGGTTTATATGTTTTAAAGGTATTTTTCGATAAGCAAAGGGTTACCAGAACCCTTCAAAATTCAGGCTTTCGCCAACAGCGTCGGTTTTGGCGACTTTATCACCTGCGCTGGCAAAATGGATGTTTTTTTTTTTTTTTTTTTTTTCGGATTCTACGAAACCATAACAAAATTTTATTATTTTAAGACCAGTATATAAGGTCATTCATGTACTTCATAAATCCTCTACTTTTCATTGCAGAATTTAAAAATAGATAAAATTTTCATTGGAATAGTTCAAAAACTGAAACTTTTATTATGATGATGTCCAAAATCTGTTACCTACAGACCGGTCATTAAATTTGCTATTTATTAATTTTTATAAATACCTGCTGTCTTTTTATGTTTGTGTATGATGTTCTAGGTGTACATGCTGTGCAATAAAAGCAAAATTGATTTCAAATTCCAAGATTTTAAAAATGGCTCAAAAGCAACGTTTTTGTTCCCATCTTTTGAGAACTACCCATGTATCATATATGCAAGGAAGAACTGGGGAAGGGGTAAGTAGGCGAATGTGGTTCGGCAGCTCTTTTAGTCGCCAATCAATTGGTCACGTACGAGGGTTGATCCAGAAATAAGGCTTCCAAAGAACTCCAACTGCACCGGAAGGTGATATCTGGCAGCAGTTCAGTCTTGGCTCAGAAGCTGTCCTAAGTTCCCTCTGTCGATTTCGCCAAGTGTGAGATCTGTTGGTTAAAATCGCTTTTTGCACCACAAAGGAACTCCTCACGTAGATTTTGTCGCCAGTTGATAGAGGTGTATGGCTCAAGGGTACGTCCGTTCAACACTTCCGAAAGTCGTGCAGGGAGAAAAGTGGTAGTCGGAAGGAAGTTCCCGATGAAGAACGGAGCGGAAGCTCGTCAGACTTTGAGTTGACGATTTGTAATTCGGATCTTGAGCCTAGTGATTATACAAATACAAAAGTGACGACCAGCAACAGGCTCTGGGCCCAGCTAGACTGGTCCTAGCCAATTTACAATCCCCAGTGAAGATCAATGGCTCTCTTAAAACTATCTACTCCCGTGCTCATCACCACCTCTTCCGGTAAGCTGTTCCAAGGCTCCACTACCCTGCGATAATAAAAAAAATTTCTAATATCCATGTCAGCCTGAGATTTAAATAGCTTAAAACAATGACCCCTCGTCCTGTTTTCAGTGCTAAACTTCAGCCCCGGAACATCTTTCATTTTAATCAATTTAAACAACTGAATCATGTCCCCTCGGTCTCTTCTTTGCTCAAGACTGTACATTTTAAGCCTTCTAAGCCTGGAATCATAATCTAAGTGGGAAAGTCCACTTATTAGCCTTGTAGTCCGCCTTTGAACCCTTTCCAATACATTAATGTCTTTCTTAAGATAAGGAGACCAAAACTGAACAGCATACTCCAAATGGGGTTTTACCAAACTTCAATATAAGGGCAGAAGAACTTCTTTAGATTTTTTTGAAATAGATCTATTGATAAACCCAAGCATCTTATTGGCTTTGTTACCAGCAATGCTGCACTGTTGGCTAAACTTTAAATCCTGACTTATTAAGATCCCTAGATCAGTAGCTTTTTCTGCCTGACTAATGACTGAACCTTGCAAATAATAACTTGTACACTTATTTCCATGCCTTAATGTAGCACTTGACATTTCCCAACATTAACAGCCATACCCCATTTATCAGCCCACTCCGTAATATGATCTAGATCCTCTTGCAGCTGATTTGCTTGTTCTTCATTTTCTACAGTCCCCATAACTTTGACATCATCAGCAAAACAATTCATGTTCCCAGAAATATTTTTGTGAATATCGTTCGTAAAAACAATGAACAAAATAGGCCCTTTTCTCCAAGTTCAAGGAATACTTGGGAGGACAAAGTTTTCATAACGATGATGAAGTCAAAGAAGAGATGAAACGCTTCCTCAACGAGCTGGCGGGGGGAGTTCTACGAATGAGATACATAGATTGGAGCACCTTCTACAAAAATGCATTGGAAAAGATGGCGACTATATAAAAATACAGCAAAGTTTCTTCTTTCTGACGATGTAAATTTCAATGAGAATAAACAATTGTCTATTTGTAAACTGATGAGAGCCCTTATTTCACGATCAACACATAGTTACCATACTACTAATGAGTGTTTTCAAAGAGATCTACCGGTCTGTATATGCTGTGAGTGAAAAATTGCGTTTTGCAGCGCAAAGTAAGTTTTAACATCCTTAGTTATTTTCTTTAACGAACTAGAATAGGGGAGTAAAATCCCGAAACCTAAGAATATTGACTAGCTCCTTTTTCATCACAAAAAATTATATATATATATATATATATATATATATATATATATATATATATATATATATATATATATATATATATATATATATATATATATGAATAAACAATCTAAATAAAATCGAAGATGCAAAACACAAGAACATACAAATGAAAAAAGTTAAGCAGGGACCAACACTTTCTCAAGGGGATGATTGTTCCCTAAGTTCACAAGGCCCTTTCTGTTTAGCAAGAGGGAAGGTCCCAATAACTTGCTACCCTCCCCGAGAGCCTTGGAGGAAAATTGTACAAGAAACAATTTTTTCTTCAATTCAAAAGATAACTATGTGCACGTCCGAACAACAAATGTGCCGAATGATCGCTCTTTATTGGTGCTTTAGTCCAACTGCTGCTGCAGTGACGTTAATATGTGCATACCATTTTTTTTGTAACACTATGCTTAAAAAAAGTAGCTTGACATGTGACAAGAGTAGGGGGCAAAGTGCGTGACTCTATGTGACAAAGAGTCAAGTGAGGCCAAATTTGTAGAACAAAAATGTGACATCACTTATTTATAGACCGTCCCTACTATAAAACTACTTGTTAATAAATCACAGCCAAACTCGCCAGGCGACCCACAGTTAAGGGCTGCCGAAAAATGACGTCACTTTTTCAAAACATTTTTGGCCCCATCTCTCACTTTGTAAAAAACTCACACTTCACCTTACCTCACTCCTTATTACATGTCACGCTATTTTCCTACTCATTTTTTCATACGTGAAGTCAAAATGTACCCCCTCCCTTAGTTCTCTAAGGACAGTCCCTTAGAGAAGCATCGATTCACGAAGGAACAGCATGAACTTGCTTTTCCATTAAAAAAATTAAAACATGGTTCTGATATATATATATATATAGGGCGCTGAGTCCGATGGCCAGACTGTAACTCTCGGTAAACTTTTGTTTCCAATCTACGCAATTAAAATAGAGCATGGTACTAAGCAGCAAGGTACCATCCTTAGGCCAGCATTGAGGCAGAACTATGTGCAATGCACCAACAGCCGACACTGATATCCAGAAACTTTGCTCTAGGAAGTTCAGTCTGAAATCTTTACTAATAATAAAGCTCAAAGTCTCTCTGTCTGGATCTCTGTGACGCACACAGTGGCGAAAACCGTTCAGCTGATTTTCGTGAAATGTGGCACACAGTTGGTTTGTAGCATGGGGGGGGGGGGGGTGCGCCTCAAAGCAATCCATTATTTGTAAACATACAGGCAAACCCTGTTACAGGCCCCCCTTTTTTGATTAAAACCCAACTGAAGCTGGGTTTTTAAAAAAGAAATGTGGGTTTTTTTTGTCTTTTTTTAGCAAAAATGTGGATACTTGTAGCTTATTTAAGCGTAAGTACATGGACAAAGCACAAAAATTGTCTTGGGGTAAAAAAAGCTGGAAAATTCAGCATTTTCTGAAGAAAAGTATAAAAGACGACGAAACTCAAAAATGGTGAAGTTTCAGATTTTTAGTTCCCATGATTATCAACCAAAGTTACTTCTGGAGTGATAAAATCGATTGTTCATTTGTTCGTTTTTAATTACTACAT
Organism: Uloborus diversus; assembly: GCF_026930045.1. NCBI lineage: Eukaryota > Metazoa > Arthropoda > Arachnida > Araneae > Uloboridae > Uloborus > Uloborus diversus. Next base: position 5,460,058 of record NW_026558098.1, on the reverse strand, counting down.
TTTTTTCTTTTTTGCATTTTACTTTATTGTATTTCATTTTGGTATGCAAAACTACTGTAGAACCTCCAGTAGTTTAAGTCCCTTTTTACTGAATTCCAGCTTAATCAAGACATTTCTTTGAAATTTATGTTGCCTGTTTTTTTATTTCTATGTAGATAGTAAGAAAAATAAACTCTTTTCGTAAGATAATGAAAATACTGTACATCCTATTCTGTTTTCTGTCAGACCGTTTGTAAAAAACCTGTTAATTTCTAAAAAATATACCTTGTTTATTCGAGATTTGTGACGTGTTGGTTTGCAGAAAATAATTGATGGGCCAGGGGGAAGAATGATCATAATCCACCATGCTCAAGTTTCCCTCATAACGTTTTCGAGCTTGAAATCTCGAATCGTTTCCAAGTTAGCCTCATTCCCAATGTTAAAACTCACTCACTTTGATGATTCTTGCCTGAATAATATTTCTCTTGAATACTGTCTGTAATAATCTACGTGTTCCCATAGGTTAACCAGAGTTTTTTAGAAAAATGGACTTTGATCGTTCTTCCCGGCTAGCCCCTCAATTCAAATGAAAGCCTTTTAGCTAGAGTCATTTCCTCTGTACAATCTACAAATATTGAGAAAATCAGACGTGACACAACTTAGTCAAAATAATTTGAGTTATTTATTGACCAGTTAAAGAAAAAAGTTAAAACATATTTATTTTAAATCTTTGAAGTATTTTTTTAATGCCGTTAAGAGTTAAGAAATACTAGTTCAAAATTCATTTTTTATGCCCATTGTCTGTGGTGAAGAACAAATAAAAAAGAAGTTTAAATTGTGAAAGTATTTAAATCAGTAATTAATTTTTTTTTTAAACTTCTCAGAAAATTTAAAAAAACCCAAAAGTCGGCTAAATAATGGGGTTTTTTTTAAATGGGTTTTTCAAAAAAACCCATTGGGTCCAACCCAATTGGTTCCAATCCGGCCAACCCTGGGCTGTTGGTGTGTTTCATGTTATAATGTTCCTATATTTTAGGAAGAATTCTATTTCTGTTGTTATCATATAAAATTACTTAATTAGGGATGCTAAATTAAGAAATACACAGTAAGCTGAGCAAAGTAAACTATGTAAAATTGATAATGTTAAAGCATGTAGAGAAAAATTACATTATTTACATTTTACTGTGCATTCAATATGAAGCACAATTATAGCAGCTGAAAATTCGGCTACTAACCGACTACTACACTATTTTATAGAGACGTACTGAGTAGCACTTTGGCCGAGTACCGAGTTCTCGGCCGAGTTACCAAGTTTCAATTATGTTTAAAGAAGAACCACCGACACACATGTGGTGAATTTTGAACTTATTGGAATAGTTGTATAGACCTCCTTGTTCATATAATAGTTTTAAAACTAAATTCCTGCTGAAATTCAATTACGCATTATATAAACAATTTTGTTTTTGGCAAAAATTTTACAAAAAAATTATTTTTAAAATTAAAAATAAATAAATAAAAGGTATGATGATTCAAGTTGAAATTAAAACAAATTACAGTAAAATCCCTCTAATGCGGACATTAACAGGACAATTTTTTTTGCCCACAACAGAGAGGTGTCCGCAACAGGGGTTCAATAATGTTATTTGCATTGGAACTGGGGAATTAAAAATTGTCCGCATAAGAGGGGTGTCCGTTAGGAGGGGTTTCAATGTATACCAATCAATTATAGTTTTAGTCCGCCAAACATAAATAATTTTTTTAATACAACAGATGCGCAGGAACACTGCAGACACGTGTTCATTGCAGAATATAATGCTTGCTCTTTTTTTTATAAATTTTAGTACTGCTTTGGACAATATTCAATTTTTTGCAACTACTCGGTATTGGCCGAGTATCTGATCAGAATTTGGCCAAGTACTGAGTATACTCGGCAATTGGCCAAGTAGGCCAAATACTGAGTACTCGGTACGTCTCTACTATTTTATATTTGAAAATTATTACTACTGACAACGATCATTTATAACCGGTTAATTTCCAATAATTGGAAGGAAGAGCTGCATGGTCGCAGGAGTTTATTCAAACACGGAACCAGTCTTGCATAATATAGACGAACGCGCGAACGGCGTTCGCAGAAAAATTTTTGGCTCTGCAGAAATTTTTTTTCAAATTGCTAACGTTAATTAAAAAAAAAAAAAAATTCTTTTTTAAAGGGAATTTTTAAGAAAATCCCAGAGTTTGTTTCTGTAAAAGCCTTTCTCCAAAAGCCTTTTAAAGCACACGTGTAAAAAAAATAATGGCTTTGGCAGTTTTCTTCAGTTGGTGAAAAATAAGCAAACTATATGTTATTATAAAAAAAATTAAATGATTTAAAGCACTTTTTTTTTTGTCTCTTTCTTATTTGAATATAAATTTAATTTTTTACTCAAGGGCGAGTTAGGCAAAATAATTATTTGCAGAAAATTTTCCAGTTAAGATTTGTGTTCGCAGAAAGCTTTTCATTTTATCTAAGTCTGCACGGAACACTCCCTTAAAATTCGGGTCGGTGGCAACCCTGATAGCCATGGGCGCCCATATGCAACATTTTAAGGGGGGGGGGGATCAGATATTATTTCCATGGTTTAGGAGGATATTTACCCCATGGAAACAGATTTCAGGAATTAAAATTAGACATTTTTAATAACTTATTCATTAAAAGCTGGAAAAGAAATACAGTAGAAGATCATTATAATGCTGACCCGAATAATGCAATTCTCTGTAAACCGCACAACTTTTCAGAAGTAAACAATAGGTTTTGAAGTTTAAAAAATCCCTCTGTTTTGCTTTGCAAACATAAAAAATGCTAAGCAAATGAAATCTTGAAGGTTTTTCCATCTTTCCTTCTTAATTCAAAGCTTTTAAGGAAAAATTAGTACTTACAGTAAATAGAAAATACCAGCAGATGGCTCTTGAAAATGCAGCTGTTATGCAAACCATGAAGCTAGCAGAAGTGCAGGTTAATGCACTTTCTTTCAATTGTGGAACATATTTATTTGTGAATAACTAATTGTAATATTGGAGCTTTAATACTCATTGCTCTTTCTTAAGTGCTAATATATAGATATATTCTGAATATTGGTTGCAAAATTTGTGAAATGATCTATATAACGCAATAACCTGTATAACGCAAAAGTTCTGATCCCAACGTGTGCGTTATAACGGTCTTCTACTGTATTTTTACATATTTGCAAAGAAAAAAGTACTAAAAGCAAGGAATTCTAATTTCTAAAGGAGGAGGGGGCCCTTGAGCTCCCAATTGCCCCCCTCACCTCCCCATATGGGCACCTAATGCTGATAATTGTAGATATACCGAAGTAAATCAAATGTTCAATGCCGAAATTCCATGTCTGACATTTCAAAATAATGATAATAAATAATCTCTCTCCTTTATTAAACGCTATTCATACTGGAAAGGAATTTACCTAGGCTTTGAAATAAGGTTGTAATCTTTATAAATATCACAATACTCAAATCATGAAAAGAAGTCACAATCTATCAGTCAAATATTAAAAAGTTTTATTTTCCTTCCAATTTTTAAAATTTTTAGCCAATTTTGAAAACTATCTCAGCAGTCATTTCATTCACTGAAACTATACAAGTATTGTATAAGATAAATGCTTACCATCACAATCAAATCTATATTCAATTTTTAGTTGAAAAGAATCGAAATAAATCTCAAATGTCCAAACATTTTCACGAATGTATTAAGATTCAAGTTTGAAAATAGCATGTGAAAATTTCCAGTTTGGATAGACAAAAATTAAAAAAATATGCATTTATATTTCGCACTTGCAGGTATTACTCATAAATAAATTCTTAACCCCGATCCCAATGAATGCGTTTAAATTAAATGTGGAAAAATTCCAGGATTAATTAATTACTTGTTTGTTGATTTGAAAGAACATTAAAACTTACTTGATAAGTGCAACAAAAATTTGGGGCGAATAGAAAGTTCAATGCCACAACACGGATGCATAAAACTCGTCCATGCATAAAAAATATTATTTCTCAGCGCAATTTGAAAATCGTTCCATCTGTGCATTCAAAATACTTCACGAAGATATCTAAACATCAAACAAAATTTTTCAGCGCGGTATTTATCAATTTATTACACAAAGCTATTCTAGATTTTCTCGTATGTCAACAGCGACTTCGGAGTCGCAGAACAGCGATGGCGTCATTGATTTCACGGTTGCAAGTAAGTAACACAGATACTCGAAAGAGCAGAGCGCGATATACGTGGAGGGTTAATCTACAGGTTAAGTAACTTCTATATTAAACTGGGGGATATTTCGATAATTGGGAATCTGGCCCAGGGTTGCCAATTTAGGGGTTGCCAAATTAGGTTGCCAATTTTCCCCCTAAATTTAGGGGGAAAATTTTAGAATGGAATTTTTTTAGGGGGATAAAATTTTCAGGGGTAAATTTAGGGATTTAAATTTCAAGGTTTTATTAGGAAAGAAATGTTTTTCTTTTACCTACGAAAATGCTATTTTTCGATTGTTTCATGCATTTTTTTTAAACTTACATATACTTTTTGAGGGCTGTGGTAGCCCGATCGGTAGAGTGGCGGATTCGGGGCCGGAGGGTCCTGGGTTCGAACCTCGATGGTCGAAGACCCACCGTCGTCATTAAAAGCGACTGGGCGACGTTAAATATGCTCGTGGTCTCAATTTCCTCCAAGTGAAACGATACCTCTGGGGGTGCTAGTACTAGGTAGCTATTAGCTCCTGGACTAGTTCTAAATTCTCATTAACTGTTCGATCCGGTGATGGTGCTGCCATTTGTCGGTAGATAAAATAATGGAGGCAAGGCACTTAGTATGCAGTCCCTGACATAAATGCAGTTGTAGTCAGTTGTGACTCTGAATAGGAATAGGAAACGGGGGGATATTTCGATAATTGGGAATCTGGCGATCTTTCTTCATTGGCGTCAATTTTTGGCTCCAGCGCCTGCGCGAGAGGTGTTTTTCTCTGCAAACCAATACGAAGAGATCGGAAACATCTATTCATATAGGGTCATTACAAATCAGCAGGGTTACCAAAATAAAGTTATTTACGCTAAAAATGAGACGACCGCGCCAGATTCCCAATTATCGAAATATCCCCGGAAACTGGAGTGCAGTTCAATGCCTGAGTGTTTCCTTTTCTTTTGCATTTTCCAGTCAGTAACTGCAACTGCTGCTGTGTAAAAAGCGTCAGTACAGTACGAGTTTACCAGCCGCAAAGATTCGTGAAATTCAATTATTATTATGTGAAAGATGTTTACTAAATCTGTGCAAAGAGTTGCGCTTAAAATTTCATTACTTGCTTCTTGTAATCTGGATTGAAAAATGAATGCAGTTCCACAGAGGAAAAATTTGTTCAACAAATTACCAGATCCAAGAAATGTGTTGATTGACATTTAAAGCGTTTTACATCTCTTGTCTGTTCAAGAAAACAAGTGAGTTTATTTCATGTGTTACCAATCTGTGCATCGATTTGTTCAGTGACTTTTGAATACAGCAAGCTCTCGATTATCCGCGGGTCAATTAACAATCAGGAACACGTACTTTAGCAGTAAAAAGCAAATACCAATTATACTGTTTTTTTGTCGAAAAGATGTAAAATTTAAACTCAGTTGTTTTTGTTTTATTTATTTATTTATTTTGGGGCTTTCTTTACAGGGTTGGCCGGATTGGACCAAATTGGGTTGGACCCAATGGGTTTTTTTTTTTTTTTTGAAAAAACCCATTATTTTGCCCATTTTTGAGTTTTTTAAATTTTCTGAGAAGTTTTTTTAAACAATTAATTTAAATACTTTCACAATTTAAATTTCTTTTTTATTTGTTCTTCACCACAGACAATAGACATAAAAAATGAATTTTGAACTCTAATTGTATTTCTTAACTCTTAACGGTATTAAAAAAATGCTTCAAAGATTTTTAATAAATATATTTACCTTTTTTTCTTTAATTGGTCAATAAATAACTCAAATTATCTTGACTAAAACCTGTCACGTCTGACTTTCTCAATATTTGTCGATTGTACAGAGGAAACGACTCTCTAGCTAAAAATGCTTTCACATGAATTATTTTCTGCAAACCAACACATCACAAATCTCGAATAAACAAGGTATATTTTTTAGAAATTAACAGGTTTTACAAACGGTTGGACAGAAAACAGAATAAGATGTACAGTATTTTCATTATCTTACGAAAAAGTTTAATATTTCTTATTCTGTACACAGAAATAGAAAAACATGCAACATAAAATTCAAAGAAATATCTTGATTAAGCTGGAATTCAGTAAAAAAAAATTTAAACTGCTTGAGGTTCTACAGTAGTTTTGCGTAACAAAATGAAGTACAATATAAGTAAAATGCAAAAAAAAATTGTAGTAATTAAAAACGAACAATAGATTTTATCACTCGAGAAGTAACTTAGCCTTAACTGTTGGTAATCATGGAAACTAAAAAATTTGAATCTTCACCATTCTTGGGTTTTGTCGTCTTTTATACTTTTCTTCAGAAAACGCTGAATTTTCCAGCTTTTTTTACCCCAAGACAATTTTTGCACTTTGTTCATATACTTACATTACAATATGCTACAAGTACACCACATTTTCCATAAAAAAAGACAAAAAACCCACATTTCTTTAAAAAAAACAGTTTTAGTTGGGTTTTTTGGGGGGGTTTTATTTAAAAAAAACCCTGGATCCATGGGCTTTTTAAAAAAAATCCGTGTTTTTGCCAACCCTGTTTTTTCATCGTATATATACACTTGCTCTTTATTGATGTTAAGTTCTGTTGTGCAAAAATACAAAAAACTTTTTCTGTACTGTATACATTTTCGCTGTTTGAAGAAAGTATTACGCATCAATACAGCCAAGTTTTTGAGGAAGGAAATTTTTTTTTCCTTATTTGGCCCTCAATTTAGCCTTTTTGTGGTTTATCCGCGATTTTTATTATTCGTTTGAAACTTTCACCCAAGAACTTGTATTCTAAATGTACATTACTACTGTCATGGAAGGTTAAGAACAGTACCAACAAGTTTTTCTTTTTTTTTGTGCATTTTCTTCATATTTTACTTCAGCTCTACAAAGTACAACCTTGTTTATTTGTGTTCTGCAGAAAATTAAGCATAAAAATGAAACGTCAAATTCCAAGATTGCCTTATACTGTTTTGTGGTAAATCTTAAACTCCTTTTTCAAATATCTTAAAAACTCTTTTCCTTCCCACGACAAACTAGTGCATAAATCTTTCATACGTTTTAGTGAGAAATGATGTCCCCAAAAAGTCCCAACGGAAAATGCGAGATTTCTCTATAAAGTTTCCATAATAAGAGTACATGTGTTGATCTCTTTTTGATTTATATGCTGACTTGTGATGCCGGATTGTAAGTTTTAACTTACTAAAATGATATGAACAGATCAGGCTGTTCATTCGCAATACACGTACTTGTAAAAACAACTTTGTAATTAATATTTCTGCGGGGGTGGGATGGCTATGTTTGTTGATAAATGATGCATTTTCAAAAACCAATTGATTGATTCTGTTGTCACTACCTCTGCAATAGTAACTGCAGGGGCCAATCCAGGACTTTTTTCTCGCTACCTATTTTTGTGAAAGTATTGCATCATTCTATTTTTTGTGAAAGATTTTTTTTTATCAGCATTGTTTTTGGGAAATTTTAGACGCATCCTAATTTTTGTAAAAGAAGTAGTAGGACAAGTGAAAATTTAGTTCGAAAAGTGTAAATGTCATCTAGTATTATTTTTAACAGGTTTCGTTTTTTTTTTTGGGAGGGGGGGGAGCTAAAAACCTAAGAAGTACAAAAAATACCATTGTAGTTTCAGTTTAATGGGCTATGTACTGTGTACAATATAGGAAATTATGAGAAAAACGGTTTCCCAAAACAGATGTTGAAAGATTGCAATAATATTGCATAAATACACTTTGGCGAGAAACAGCTAAAAATTAGTTAAAATACTACAAAAAGGTTTCTATTTAAGCGATTGTTCATATAAACCAGCTTAGAATTTTATGAGTAAATTTTGTTTTAAACAGAGAAATAAATTTTATATTTTAAAATGCGAATTTTGTGAAATTTTCGATGTTTTTGTGAAGCTACTGATTTTATTACTTGATTTCTGTAAAAGTACCGATTTCAAAACAAGATTTGTGTGAAGGTACCGAAAAACGGTAGCAAAATCAGCCAGTATTGGGCCCTGAACTGTGAAGTAATATTAAGCAATTTAACTAAGTATTACAGGGAACTGTTAAAAAATGAACTTTATTAAGTGAAGTTTTTAATACATCCTTGCTGAATGTCCTTGAAGCCTTTTCAGGTCCATGCTAGTTCCCCGCCTCCAAATCAAACCTCAGGATTGGTGTCTGAACCAATATAACTTCTTTTTTCTTCCTTTTTACAAAAAGGAAGTATTGTATTCACGAAATTTTTTTCAAAAATCGGCCTTCATTTCCATTTTTCTCACCCCCGAATGAATGTTGAGTTGTTGTTTTTTTGACCCCACCACACGTGGATATATGCCTAGGAACGTACAGACAGCAGAAATATCCATTTTGACGACCCCCGAGTTAATTACAATGAATTTTCTCGTGATGTACGTATGTATGTGCATACGTGTATATGTGTGTATGTATCTCGCATAACTCAAAAACTGTATGTCTTAGAAAGTTGAAATTTGGTACGTGGACTCCTAGTGGGTTCTAGTTGTGCACCTTAATTTTGGTTGCATTCGGATATTCCTAAGGGGTCTTTTGCCCCTTTTTGAGGGGAAATCATTGTTAATTTCGATGTAAACTCAAGTTTCATTATAATTTGTTGGGCACTTGGCGATATATCGCCAGTCTTTTGGTTGCCAACTTGGCGACAAATTCGGAGATTTAAAAAAAAAATCTTTTTTTTTTTAAATATTGGTTTCAGTTTGGCCACTGTTGGTGATATTTAGAGAGTAAACAATTGAATCACATTAAAATTGGCAATAATGGGGAAATTACATTAAATTGGAGTAAAAAGAAGTCATGTGACACACACATTAGCTCGTTTAACTTTAAAAAGAAATAAACAATTTTTTCAAATGCAAAAGAATGAACTTGTAATGAATAATTTATACATTCGCCTCTGTGTTATATTTTTCTGCAGAGAAGTTCTTTTGTGACAATTTCAGAAAAAATGAAATTCTTGACAGGGTTTTACAAAACTTAATTTCATAATAACTGAGGATCCGCTACATTTTGTCAAACACCAAACATTTGGTTATTTTGTTAAAATCTGTAATATATTAGATTTTGTCAAGTAAACACAAAATTTTTTGCTATTATGTGCAATGTAAATGCATTTCTACTTAATTCTTGAATTGATCCACATTAACTAATACCGGTTTAAAACAGCTTTATTTATTTTGTGTCTTATGTGAAATTTAAATGCAGTTTTGTTTGAAATCCAAAATTTATCTACATTAAAAGTAACTATTAATTTAAAATACATAAAAAGAAACTTAAAATTTTTGATATCTTGAATTCAAATTATGTTTTTACAGTCACGAGTGTGTGTAGACGGGTGTATGTATGTAGGTGTGTAAGCATGTGTGTGTAGATGTCTGTGCATGTTTGCGTAGGGCGGGGGAGGTGGACGCCACCTCCCAGAAATGGTCCCATTTGCAGTTTACAGTGGAGTTGGCAGAGTTAAGTTTTATGCTTAAGTTGAGCCTTCAACGAATGCAAACGATTTGTAACCATTTTGACAAAATTTTTGTCCCCTAATAAATACTAAAACAACAAGCTAAACTTATTCTCATTGTCATAATAGTTTGAAAAATCAACTTTGGTCAAGCAATGATTATAAGCAATTTGCTATTGCTCAAAAAATAAAATCAGTCATTTCAAAAGCAAATTAATAAAATAAATGACTGATTTGGTCTACGTTTATCTGAAATTCTGCATAAAATGATTAGTTATCAATGATATATGATTTCATAAGTGATAATCATCATAACTAATTAATATGTTATAAATAAAGAATCATGTGGTTCCTACGTTCCTAGTTATCGTGTCATATTTAAATTTGTAATAGTTAGGTTGACGTAATGTGTTATATAGTTTAAGAAAAATTGAAAAGGAAAAAAATTTAAATTCAGATTCTGAGTGCTTTCTCTTACATTAAGATCACTTTGAATGTGATATTATTTAGTTATATTTTGGTAATTAGTGGTAACTATACTTTGGTATTTAGTAAAGTAGATGTGTGTCTACTTCACTACCTACCTTAAATTCTTGCTATGACACTCCTTTTTTGTAATCACAAGCTAGATTCAGAAACTTTTTTTTTTTATTTATTTTTTAAAGGCTTTTGATTTTTTTTTTTAAGTTTTTTTATTGTTACTATGGCAAGGTGAGAAGTTACCTAACACTGGCTTTCTTAACTACGCAAGTTATCTCCTTAAAACCCTTTATTTGCCAAACTTACATTTCTGAACTAACAGATAATTAGCCATAATAATTAATCTATCAAATTAGCCATTGAATTACGGTAAAATAATTAATTCGTTCAGTATTAGGGCCATTCCACCGTCACGTGCGAGACAAAAATACGCTTAAATTTCATTAACATTTCGTCATATCTCTTAATATTTTAATGAAACAGGGGTGAGCAATTTTTTTAATCTTTACATTTGATACAAAGATACTCATGACGCAATTATATTTTTATTAAACAATATTGTTATTTAAAATAAAATTTATTTACGTGCATCACGTGCGGGACATCCAAAGTCAACCTCTGGTAACTTGCTTATGAATAAGCTAATGTTTTTGCTCCATTAATACAACAATGACGAAACAAATGGTAGATTTCAAAAGCTATGGTTCCCAACGTAAAGGAAACATATCTCATTAGTTTAGAAATAATTATTTAAACCTGTGATGTATATGCCCATTCCATTGAAAATGGTTATTTTGTCCCGCACGTGACAATTCCTATATTTCATAGAAAAAAAGAAATAATTTTTAAAGAAAGTTTTTGCTTAAGAAGTCTCACATGCGCTTGTGATTTCTTAAGAAACAAAATTTTGTTCATATATTAAATTATTATTTTCTATGAAATATATGAAGCGTCACGTGCGGGACAAAATAACCTTTTTCCGTGGAATGGCTCATTATCAGTTTATTATAACTTTCAATAAGCGTGGAGCAAAGTAAAGTCAGACGGAACATGGTTCAGTTGTTTCAATTTATCAAAATGAAAGGTATTAATGGGTTAAAGTTTTGAAAGCAGGGCGAGGGATCACTGATTGTATTTATTCAAATTTCAGGTTGATCAGGAAATTAGGGAAAATGACTACTTTGATAGGGTCGTGGGCACTCGGAACAGCTTACCGGAAGAGGCACTGAGTAAGGTGGTAGCAGAGGAAGGTCAAAGGGTCCGCTGACCCCCCTGTGACAAGAACTTTATTAAGTGATTACTATTACTTCAATTTTTTAGATTCGTAAATGTAGTGGAAGTAAGGTTTTTTTTTTGAGCAATCACGATCGATTATTGTTCTCACTTGATTGTTTCGAATTCCTATCGTTTTATTTTCCCACCACCACTTTCTACCAGCACCACTCTCGCGTCGACCGGCCTCACGATGCTGCTCCTCTTGCGAAAACTGTCTCCAGGTTGCGTGCATATCCTACACACACACGCATACATACACAACTACACACACATACCCACACTCACACTCATGCCTGCACACAGACACAAACACATATGCCTACATACACACATGCGTGCGTACACACACACACAGCACTGCATACACAACATGCACACACATGCATACATACACACATGTGCCTACACAAACACACACGCGCATTCATACACACACGCTCGTGATTGCGAAAAACATAATTTGAATTCAAGATGCCAAAAATTCAAATTGTTTTTTTTTTCCTTTGGTTCTGTAAGGAATTTCTTCTTAGCGCGTAGAAACTCAAAGGATTGACTGGGTTCATTTACTGTGCTATTGCTATTTTGAGATTTTTGTTCCTTTTCAAAATAACAATCATTTCAAATGAGCGTTTTTTCAGAGCACCCTTCCACCTCAGACTAATGTGTGTATTTGGGTATTGTTTATGCTTTTTCAACTATTTTATAACTGTAATCTCATTTATTCAAAGCTTACAGTAACGTGACCAGCCTGTCTGCGTCATGACTTTTGATGAAAATTTGAAACAATTTGATCCATAGCGCCGGCTACGCCATTGGAAAAAATTAGAGGAGAAGGGACAATTAGAAAAGGTTTTTATTTCATTTGTATGTGTGGGGGGGGGGTGCTCTATCCCACTTACGGGGATAGACTTAATTGATACTTTTTACGTAGTAGCTATAGCCCTTGCCATTGAGGTTCGACCCCCCTTACAAAAATGTCTGTGTCCGCCACTGGGTGGTAGATAGCTTAAAAAGGGCCATTGATCTTCATTGGGGAACTGACCAGGACCAGAAATTCTGGGCCCAGAGCCTGTTGCTGATTGTCATATTTGTTTTGTAAATTTTCCGCAAAAAAAAGTTCTTTGCGCCTACCGACACCGTGTCCCATATCGCAGCCAACAACAAAAATGTTAAATTATATGTTGAAATTTCTTCTGCTCTTTAAGGAATTAACAAGTTGCTGAATTTCTGTGACTGTTCAGAGAGTACCATGTCCTTTGAGTTTCTTGTTCATCTTTGCCATGAAAATTCAGAAAAATTGATGACTGTTGAAGCAAAAGAACCAGTTGTTTGTTGCCCCAAAAATTTGAACAATACATTTTTAAAAAAGGCTAACGCAACTAACTCTGCTCTAGCAATTTTAAACAAACAAATTATTCTTAAAATACTCCACCAGCTCAGTTATTCCGTCCGAGGACTGCAGTTTCGTGCTTTTTAGCACTCATCAGCCCGGAATTGGAATCAAATGAGCTGAAGGTGAAACATCTCTTAAAGTAGCCAAGAGAGCCAAACAAACTGGTAGCTAATGCAGAATCAGCAAACCAGATGAGTGACCACAGCAATGGTGCGGTTCAACTCAAAGATTGATGGCAAAGCAAAGGTATTTTGTAGTAATTACAAAAGTTTGAGCTGGCGGTAGTATGGTAGTATGGCGGCAAAGTAGTTTGAGCTGGTGGTGTATTTAAGTATTTCTGCCGTAGCCCTGGCTTAGGGGCGGTAACTTACTACAAAATACCATGCTTTGTCATCAATTTTCGAGTTGAACCGCACCATTGCTGCGGTCTCTCATCTGGTTTGCTGATTCTGCATTAGCTACCAGTTTGTATGGCTCTCTTGGCTCCCTTAGGAGATTTTTCGCCTCCAGCTCATGTGATTCCTATTCCGGGCTGATGAGTGCTGAAAAGCACGAAACTGCAGTCCTCGGATGGAATAACTGAGCTGGCGGTGTATTTAAGTATTTCTGGCTTTAGGGCGGTAACTTACTGCAAAAAATAAATTATTTATTTTGTCAATTTTTGTTGTCAAAGTTTATCTTAAAAAGTTTTTTTTTTTTGTTTCTTATGACCATGTATGAATGCTAATTGTAATTGTAAAAATATCTTGCTTTTTGCTACATTTTAAGTTTTCCTCTTATATTCAACTGCTCGATGGGAGGAGGGGGGGGGGGTTCAAGTGAATAATCTTAAAAAAAATATATGTGGCATAAAAAAGTATTTAATTTACCATCTTTCAAAGGTTGTTCATTTGTATGAATGTTATATCTTGTGAATCAATTTTTCTGTAATTAATACATAGAAATATGTAAAATTTATCCATTTTGTACTAGTACTCATCAGGCTCCGAGATACAAAACTTTCTCCTGCTTTTTCGTTTTGTTTCTTCCGCTTTTTCTTTGTGTGTGGGTTGCAAGGCTGCCATCAATTGCGGGGGACTCTGAAGGGGATGCAGAAGTGTGCATAATAAATCTTTTACTTAGCTCTGTGATAAACAAAGTGCCACAAAAAAGCAAAATGCGCATTGCAGTGTCTGAAATTTGAATACAATAGAGCATCTTTGGAATGGTTTCAGTATGTAAAAAAAAAAAAACTTTGTTTTTGTAAACTATTTTTTCTCTGAGAATACTGTTTTGTGCCATTTTGTACTACAGTATACTCCCGATTATCCGTGTGCGGAATATCCAGTTTGCGGATTATCCGTGCATCATTTCGGAATCAAAAGCTTCGATGATATTATCGATAATATCGATAACATCATTGAGGAAGTTAAAGAAATCGAAGGTTTCAAATCAGTTGACGCTGAAAATGTCGAAGAGTGGTTTAAAAGCGACGAATGTGAATCAGGATCTATAATATCAGGATGTCTAAACTGACGAAAATATCATTGAACTTGTTACTGAATCAAATGCAAGTGATGATACCGAAAACGAAGATGAAGAACATGAAGAAAATACAATTTCACATTCTACTGCTCTACAATCTGCGGAGCATTTATTGGATTGCATGTGAAAGAAGTTACGATTACGGAGAAATAATTGCAGTAAGAAAAATTCTTACGGACATATGCAACAATTTAAACAAACAAAGAAAATAAAATGTATCACCAATTTTTTTTTTTTTTAAGCAAAAAAAAAAATACATTTCGAAGAAAAGTTCCTGGTTTGTGCGAGTATATACATTGTTTTTTCTAATTTCCCCTTAAATAGTTACCCTGCATATTCCTTAAATGATTTTTCGGATTATCCGTGCTACGCCGCCCGTTGATTAGCACGGATAATCAGGATTCGATTGTATACACTTTTGAAATCCTACCATTCTTTTTGAATTTTGCTATATATTTTATAACTTCGTTGAATTACAGTAATGATTAATTACTGTATTCAAAACTATCACTTTATTATAAATTTTAATTAAGTTAAACCAATTAAAATTAAAAGGAATCAACAAATAAAACTTTTTTCTTTTTAAATTTTTATTAGAAAGAAAGTAGTATATCAGTATGTTTAAGCAAAGTATTATCACTTGTCTTACACAAAATAATTCAGAACACAGAACTTCTGCAATTTTTAAATTTTTGTACCATTTTTTAAAATAAATATTACGTTTTCTGAAAACTTTTCAGCTACCTCATATCATTAAAAGCATATTTTTTTGACGTTTATGCTCTGGAGTGTTTGTTTTAGTGCTTGCGTCAACACTTCAATTCCATTGTCTTTTGGTCACCTTCTACTACATTCTCTGCACTTTATACTACTTTAGAAGAAAAAATAATTTTTTTCTGCTAAATGCTCCACAGAAAATTCTTGAAATTGAATATGTGAGACATTGAAATCACCTGAAAAAAGTCAGGCAAAAGTGACCATATAAGCGATTACGGTATTATAGACTTGATCATATATCCGATTAAAAACTCAGAACATAGAATTCCTATTCAATGAACTGGGACTAAATAAAAGTGACCTTATATTCAAGGTGACCTTATGTCGAGGTACTGCAACTGATTCATATCAAAATAGTTTCTTTGACTATTAGACTTCAGCAGCTTTTATCTATTGTAATTAAAGTCATTATTATTTTTAGTACAACTCTTCTCGTTATTTTTAGTAGTAGTCTGTAGTGGCTTCGTGTGTTTGAATGTTTAGCAGTAGTGGTTCCAACATTAATAAATTGTGTTTAATAACTTTGATGCATTCTACATTGTGTTTTGTGAATAATAAATTGTATTTCGTTTCGAACCTGGACGTTCAAGTCTGGATTAAGTAATATATCTGCAACAAATATCACACCAATTTTTAAGTCTGTCAATACCCAAACCTTCCTCTACTCATTCATCTCATCAGTATTTTGCCCCGGGGCTCAATAAAACTCTCGACAGTCCTGATTGAAAATTTTTAAAAAAATCGCTATTTCTTTTTTTTTTCTGTCGCAAAGTTTTTGTTCTATGTGTACAACGAAAATTGGAAACTATTGTACCTCGTAGTATGTTAAAGCTATTAATGTATTGATGCTCTGTAATTCCTTTACTTTTTCAGCCTTTTTCTGAACTGTATTGCATAGGATTTCAACATGCAATGATGTCAGAGATTTGACTGTAGCACAACTCTAATATGCCCGGTTTTTGTCAATCTGGGTGAAGATTTTGAATGAAGATTTGAAGAAATTCGGCCTGGGCCCTTAAAAATATAGTATGATGGACACTTTCAAATAAACAGAACTTATGTTTTTCTTGATATAGTATGATGGGACACTTTCAAATAAACAGAACTTATGTTTTTCTTGATCCAACCATGTTCTTAAAGAAAAATTTTCTAATGGATTTTTTAGCAAGCTATTCAGCTTCTTAGAGGTATCAGAATGCAATTTTTGTAACTTTTTCTCAAAGAAGGAGCTTGTAACTGGCAAAAAATGTGAATACCTATGTAATATTTCTTACCTGTTTTGTTTCTTGTAAAGTTACCTTATCAGCAAGTCCAACCTTGTTTGAATTCAGCATTAAATACACATTGAGTGCATATTTAAGAGAAACCATATGTGTACAAATATTGTTTAAAGTCCTTCTTCAATGTACTTTACGTTGAAACTCACGTTCCAGACACCATAGTGAAGCAATGCCATTAACCTGTTTTCCATTAACGTTCACACTGATTGGTGGACACACAGAATTGGGTTCAGCGTCTCTAGTGGTGAAAATGGCCGACGTTTAATCTAAAATAAACAATCTTGGAAATGTTTCCATTGATTGGTGGATACACAGGATTGGGTTCAGTGCCTCTTGCGGGTAAATTGGACGACAAATGAAGTTTCGCATTTTTCGAGAATTTTAAGAGCAGATCATAGTTGCATTGTTTTAACACAGAAAATTCATAAAATGTCAAGGCCCGTAAAGTGCCAGCACCATCTAGGGTGACCATGTTCGGACTTAACAAAACATTTGCAAGTCCATACTGGTAAAAAGTCCTTTCCGTGTGACTATTGTTCAAAGGCATTTTCTGATGGTTCAAGCTTAAAGAAACATTTAACAGTCCATACAGGTGAAAAGTCCTTTCCGTATGACTACTGTTCAAAGGCATTTTCTGATGGTTCAAGCTTAAAGAAACATTTAACAGTCCATATGGGTGAAAAGTCCTTTCCGTGTGACTATTGTTCAAAGACATTTTCTGATGGTTCAAGCTTAAAGAAACATTTAACAGTCCATACGGGTGAAAAGTCCTTTCCGTGTGACTATTCTTCAAAGGCATTTTCTGATGGTTCAAGCTTAAAGAAACATTTAACAGTCCATACGGGTGAAAAGCATTATTCGTGTGACTATTGTTCTAAAGCATTTTCTCAATCTTCAAGTTTGGTGAGACATATGAGAACCCATTCTGGCCAAAAACCACATTCTTGCGAACATTGTTCAAAGACTTTTTCTGGTCCTGAAAACTTAAAGAGGCATTTGCTTGTCCATACTGGCGAGAAAATCTATTCATGTGAATATTGTTCGAAGTTATTTGCAACTGGTTCCAGGTTAAAGACGCATTTGAGGATCCACATTGGCGAAAAGACTTATTCGTGCGAATATTGTTCAAAGGCATTTTTTTACACCTCCCATTTAGAGAGACATTTGAAAGTCCACACCGGTGAAAAATCAAATAAATGTAAATATTGCTCAAAGTCTTTTTCTAGAGCTTCACATTTGAAGCAACATATCGATACCCACACTGGTGTGAAACCCTATGTTTGCAATTATTGTTCTAAGGCGTTTACCCAATCTTCGAATTTGGTGACCCATAAGAGGATCCATACAAATGAAAAGCCCTATGCTTGCGACTATTGTTCAAAGACATTTGCTGCCAGTGCCCATTTAAGGAGACACTCCCGTGTCCATACGGGTGAAAAGCCGCATTCGTGTGACTTTTGTTCAACGACATATTCTGTCTGTTCAAGTTTAAGGAAACATTTGGCAATCCATACGGGTGAAAAGCCGCATTCCTGTGACTTTTGTTCAACGACATATTCTGACTGTTCAAGTTTAAGGAAACATGTGGCAACCCATACGGGTGAAAAGCCGCATTCGTGTGACTTTTGTTCAACGACATATTCTGACTGTTCAAGTTTAAGGAAACATGTGGCAACCCATACGGGTGAAAAGCCGCATTCGTGTGACTTTTGTTCAATGACATATTCTGACTGTTCAAGTTTAAGGAAACATGTGGCAACCCATACAGGTGAAAAGCCGCATTCGTGTGACTTTTGTTCAACGACATATTCTGACCGTTCAAGTTTAAGGAAACATTTGGCAATCCATACGGGTGAAAAGTCTCATTCGTGTGAATATTGTTCAGAGGCATTTTCTGCTAGTTCAGAATTGAAGAGACATTTGCGTACCTATACTGGGGAAAAGTATTCATGCAAATCATGTTCAAAGACATTTGCCAACCCTTCAAACTTAAAAACACATGTAAGAATTCATACTGGTGAAAAGCTCTATTCATGTGACTGTTGTTCCAAGAAATTCATTAAATGGTCAGCGTTAACGAGACATATTCGAACCCATACTGGTGAAAAACCGTATTCTCGATCAAAGTCTCAGGCTTCATAGTTGAATCAACGCATGAGAGTTCAACCAGGCAAAATTTGTGTGATCCCTACTTCTGTGAATAATACTTTTCGAAGCCTTTTCTGAGAAATGAAGCATGACAAGCAGGATTGGGATTTTGACGTAAAAAAACTGGTTTTCAACATGGCAAAAACTTGCTGAAAAGTGTCAAAAATCTGAATTTTTCAAATATCTGCAGTATTTGTTGACTTTTTTTTTTATAAAAGAAGATTTCCCTCTTGTAGAAAAAGTGTTTAACTATTATGTACACATCATAGAGTTAATTAAAAGTAATTAATAGGTAAAAAAATGTGTAAATTTTTGTTTAAATTAATTATGCTGTAAAAATACTTACGGATATCAAAACTGTTAAATCCAGTTTTCAAAGTAGTTCTGTATAAATATTTTAATGACTAAAACAATCAGGATTTAGGCAATATCTTTTCCTTTTGAGTAAAAGTAAAAACTAAGTTGATCAGCAGTCAATGGTTATTTATAAATTATCTAAATGTTATTGACGATACTATTTATTTTATTTCGTAATTAAATTCTTCTGTTAACTAAAATAAATATTATCTGTTCATAAATGAGATAATATTTGTTTGAAATACAACTAAATTGATTTCAGTTTCTAGAAACGTTTGAAGCTGAATCAAGACCATATCCTTGAAGTTACATCTCAGTTTAGGGCACTTGCTGAGTGCATGGTGGAAAGGGTCTAGAAAAATCAATAAAGCCCACGTAGTTCAGCATCACAAAGATCTTCTCCAGTTTTGAATTGATCCATTCCAAACTTAAAAAGATACTGTCTGTTTTCCTTAGCTGAGACCTAGCGCCAATTTGCACGTGCGTCAGGTCTGCTCTGATTTTATCAAAATATGGAAGGAAACTCAGAAGTAAAAGGTGCAAAATGACATGTTCAGCAATTCTTCCAAAGTACCGTCGAAAAGCGTTGGACGTTTCTTTTGGACCACCATATGTCATAGCAGCAATGGAGCCTCTTCGTCGATGCATTAAATGCTCATCTCACAGCAAAAAATTCGTGAATGTACATTAAACAAAACACATCGATATTTATACCGGATGGATTGGGTTTGAATTTAAACAGTCAAAAACGCAGGTAAAGCCAGTACTAGCTCCAAACTTCAAAATCTGAATGAGACTGATTCATTATTAATGAAACTAAGTGGGCATTGTAATAGGGAAGTTTTCGATTTTTCAATTTTATTTTTATATGATAGAGTAACATGTATGAACATCATAGGTGAAAAAATTTTTGCGATACGATAAGTAGTTTTTTTTAAATAAATTTTTAAAGTTCAAGCACTTGTGACGTCAAATGGCACAGGAAGTGACGTCATGCGCTCTTCCGATAGGGGAGAAAACGAAGAACGTACATTCGACTTCGAAGACGAAACGTAAAAGGCTTATCTCCTCGCATTTCTGGAACATTAAACCTCTCATCCTCTCGGAAATATTCGAATATCATCATTGATGTTACTTGAGGAAGATTATTTAGATTGTGCTTTAACGAATCCGGCCTCCATAGTGTGTTCAGAAGGATTATTGAATTCCTAAAAATTAAAAATATCAGCGCGCTCAAAATGTCCCTAGCGAAATCAAGGGATCTTCGGCGGAAGGCTGCCCAGTAGTGCCCTGTGACGTTTCAGAAGAGCGCACTTTTGCGCGTTGATTTTTAAAAATTCATTAAAAATCAATCACGGTGTTTTAAAATTCGGCGATGGTGAATTTTTTACTTTTGAGGGTCAATTAACAATATCCAATAGCCAAAATATGAACATTTAATAGGTTGCAACTTCCCTATTAAGGAGTGCTGACAGAAACAGGGGAAGGGCTTTTGATTTGGGATTGGATGGGAGACCCCCCTGGGAGCCGTTTAAACTTTCGACGGCCGTTTTCACAAAAATCATAAAAAATCGCATTTTTTTTTAACGTAAAGTTATTGTTTTCTATGTAGACCAAAAATTCAAAACTATTGTACCTCATAATATATTGTAAAAAAGCAGTCGAAAACTTTGTACTGTGGAATAAGTAAAATGACAAAACGTGAAAAAGTAAAACTGAAAGCAATTGAAAAAGAGTTAAAAACTCGACAAACAGCTGTTTCGGGGCTATCAAATGCAAGCCCCTTCATCAGTGCATAAAAAGAGGAATGAATGGTTCGCCAATGCAAATCAAACAAAAAATGAAAGGAAGCAAAGTAAATAGACAAGGAATCGGGAAACTATTACGTCACCAGAACAGCAAGTACACCTATATTTAGGAAAAGCGTCACGGACGAAAATTTTTTTAAAGATAAGATTTCCAAACACCAGGGAAATTAGACGTTCTCGACAAATCATTAACTACTGAAACAGAATTTTTCTAGATGTAACAAGATTCGCAAAAATCTAAATCGTAAGTCAAAGAACACCCATGAATAATTTTGACAGAAAAAAAATCGAAAATATGATTGTAAGACCAACAGTGTTGTGCAATAGAGGAGCGTTTTAAATCCTGTTTCTTGAATTTTTCATGTTCTTTAATACAGAATTTAAGAGAATGTGGGGTCTGTCCTATGTTTGTCATCTGACTCTGACAAGAAATGTTATAAATACCCCATCTCAAGTTCCTGAACTGTGTTTTAGTTGCGAAAATTTTAGTTTATTGATTGGGGAAAATGCAACAGAAAAACTAAACTTTTTAAAATTTTTTGCAATTTGAAGACTGATTCTTGGAAAAAAGGGTAAAACCCACCGAATAAGAATAATTCACCGGTGCCAGTGCTTGATTTTTATTAGTTGAATTGATAAGTTTCCTGTATATGCAATTGTAAACCCTCGAACCATTGCAACACTTTTTAAATAATTCAATTCCGAAGAAAGTAATTTGAAGAAAGTGCATTGGTAAACCATTTTTCTTCTTTTTATGCACTGATGAAGGGGCTTGCATTTGATAGCCCCAAAACAGCTGTTTGCTGAGTTTTACCTCTTTTTTTAATTGCTTTTATTTGCACTTCATACATGTTCTGTCATTTTACTTACCCCATAGTATGTTAAAGCTATTAATACATTGATACTCACTAATTCCTTTACTTTTTTCAGCGTTGTGTTGCATTGGATTTCTACATGCAATGATGGCAGACATTTGATTCTGTTGCACAACTCTTACATGCGACTTTTGTTTACGTGTCAAACTGGCTGAAGGTTTGACTGAAGATCTGAAGAAATCCAACTCGAGCCTCTAGAAATAAAAGCTAGGGTACTTACAAAGATTTTTGTTTTTATTTATCCAACCATGTTCTTGAAGAAATTTATTTTTATGGGTTTCTTTTAACAAACTCTTCAGCTTCTTAGAGGTAATCGGAACGCACACTAACAAGCAATCAATTGAAATTTTTCTGACTTTTTCTTTAAGAAGGACTTTTGAGACTCAGTCAAACAACTTGAAAAGATACTCATTATCTACTAAAGAAATGTGTTATTTGTGTGAATTCTGACATTCCACATTCCGACCCTAAGGCTCAGTCAAACAATTTGAAGATACCCATTATCTACTAACAAAATGAGTTAGTTGTGTGAATTCTGACATTCGGACACTAAGGCTGAGTCAAATAACGTAAAGATAATCATCATCTACTAACAAAATGAGTTATTTGTGTGAATTCTTACATTCCACATTCAGACGCTAAGGCTCAGTCAAACAACTTGAAGATACTCATTATCCACTAACAAAATGAGTTAATTGTGTGAATTCTGTTCAAAGCCATATTCCGGCGCTAAGGCTCAGACAAACAACTTGAAGATACTCATTATCTACTAACAAAATGAGTTATTTGTGTGAATTCTGACATTCCACATTCCGACGCTAAGGCTCAGTCAAAGAGCTTGAAGATACTCATTATCTACTAACAAAATGAGTTAATTGTGTGAATTCTGTTCAAAGCCATATTCCGACGCTAAGGCTCAGTCAAACAACTTGAATATACTCATTATCTACTAACGAAATGAGTTATTTGTGTGAATTCTGACATTCCACATTCCGACGCTAAGGCTCAGTCAAACAACTTGAAGATACTCATTTTCTACTAACAAAATGAGTTATTTATGTGAATTCTGACATTCGGACACTAAGGCTCAGCCAAACAACTTAAAGATACTCATTATCTACTAACAAAATGAGTTATTTGTGTGAATTCTGACATTCCAACGCTAAGGCTAAGTCAAACAACATAAAGATACTCATTATCTACTGACAAAATGGGTTATTTGTGTGAAATCTGTTCAAAGCCATTTTCTGACGCTTCAGCTTTAATGAAGCATTTGAGAAGCCATGGAGGCGAAAAGCCCTATTGTTGCAAATTCTGCTCAAAGGCATTTTCTAAAATTTCACGATTAAAGCAGCACACTCTAGTCCACACTGGCGAGAGGCCCTACGCTTGCAGCTATTGCTCGACAACGTTCACACGATCTTCAAACTTGAGGATACACTTGAGGGTGCACACCGGTGAAAAACCCTTTTCGTGCAAATATTGCTCAAAAACATTCGCTGCGAGCTATGTCTTAAAGAAACATCTGACAGTTCATACTCAAGAAAAACCTCATTCGTGTGAGCATTGCCCAAAGACATTTTCTGAATGTTCGGACTTACTGAGGCATTTGCGGGTCCACACTCAAGAAAAACCTCATTCGTGTGACTATTGCTCGATGGCATTTTCTCACGCTTCAGACTTAAAGAAACATTTGGTGGTTCACACGGGCGAAAAGCCTCATTCGTGTGACTATTGCCCAAAAACATTTTCTCAATCGTCAAACTTGGCGAGGCATATGAGAACCCATTCCGGCGAAAAACCATATGCTTGCGAATATTGCTCAAAGACGTTTTCTGGCCCTGAAAACTTAAAGAGGCACTTGCCTGTCCATGCTGTCGAAAAACTCTTTTCGTGCGGCTATTGTCCGAAGGCATTTGCAACGAGTTCCAGGCTGAAGGCGCATTTGAGAATCCACGTCGGCGAAAAGACTTATTCGTGCGACTATTGCTCAAAAGCTTTTTTGGCGAGTTCAGGCTTAAAGAAACATTTGCGAGTCCATACCGGCGAAAAGCCCTTCCATTGTGAGCAATGTCCAAAGGCGTTTTCTGCTCGTTCAGACTTAAAGAAACATTTGGCCGTTCATACGGGGGAAAAGCCCTATTCGTGTGAACTTTGCACGAAAGCGTTTTCCCAATCTTCAAACTTAGCGGCACATGTGAGACTGCACACTGGTGAAAAGCTTTATTGTCAGTATTGTACAAAGGCGTTTTCTTCCAAATTAGGCTTAAAGAAACATTCGAGAGTCCATGCTCAAAAAGAGTATTTGTGTCAATTTTGTTCATCGTCATTTTCGGACTCTGCAAGCCTACAGTCACATGTGAGTCTCCATTCCGGTGAATAGCCGCCTTCTTATGAACTTGGTTCAAAGTCATTGCCTATTAAGTAGCCTATTAAGGCTCTTGTGCCAAAAAAAAAAACCAATGAAGCCAATCCTAGTCATGTTCTGAAGTTTATAATCTAAAGCAACACATCAGTACATGAAATACACCGCCAGCTCAGTCAATTCCAGCCGAGGACTGCAGTTTCGTGCTTATTAGCACTCATCAGCCCGGCACAGGAAAGAGACTGAGACGGAGATGGAAAACGCCTTAAGGAAGCCAAGAGTGCAAAACAAACTGGTAGCTAATATAGAATTAGCACAGATCAGACGAGTGACCGAAGCAATGGTTCGATTCAACTCGAAGATTGAAGGCAAGGCATGGTATATCTGAGTTGAATCAAACCATTACTTCTGTAACTCGTCTGGTCTATGCTAATTGTATATTAGCTACCAGTTTGTTTTGCACTCCTGGCTTCCTTAAGGCGTTTTCCATCTCCGGCTCAGTCTCTTTCCTGTGCCGGGCTGATGAGTGCTAATAAGCACGAAACTGCAGTCCTCGGCTGGAATTGACTGAGCTGGCGGTGTATTTCATGTATTTATGCTTTAGCCATGGCTAATGGGTGGTAATTTACTGAATATAACACATCAGTGTTCACTCTGGCAAAAAGTGCTATTATTCTTTATAATGCTTAAAAGTGGGTACTGACAAATGAAGCATAGCAAGACTAGACATAAAGCAAGTGGAGGCTATACCGATAAAGCGCGTTTTGGATTTAAATTTGTTGATTTTTTCTGACAAGTACATGATAAACCGTTGCTAATTGTAATTTGCCAAAACAATATGTCTTCACAATTATTATTCTAAATGACATCTTCAGAAGTTGTAACAAGAATAAAATTAACTAAATTTTATGAAAATCGGGAGTGTTATTATTTGCATTTCTGTGTTTTCTTTAATAAAATTTAGAGAAAAGTGAAAATCCAGACCAATGAAGCTCTCGTTTCTCTGAAGGCAATTTCTCAAGTTGCACTGTTCACAATACTGTTAGTCCTTATTTTTTTCCCAATTGCTCTCTCTCTCTCTCGCTAAACTTGTTGGTACTTTCACTGCTTCTGCGAGAAGTAAAAAAAAAAAAAGCGGGGTTAAAAGTTCCTGGTTTAAGTTATTCCCTTTGAAATAGCTCAATGAAGAAAAATGTTAAGTATATTCAGCTTGTCAGTCAATTCTTGTGAAAAGAAGCGTTGCAGCGCATCGACGTCTGTTATCTAAAGCCCTGGTTTCCTAGAAGCGAAATCACCGAGCTTTGACGTTGCTACTCTGCGTGACGCTGAAATCAAAGTCAAGTGATTCCGACGTGGCCACTCACGACGTCGATTTCGCTCGGGAGCGCATGCGCAGAAGAATCAACTTTTCCTCTCGGCGTTAAGCGACGCCGAAAGTCGACGATTCGCTCCTAGGAAACCAATGCTTTAGTCAGACTAGAGCCTCTATATAGACAAGCCGACGCATTAGCTTAAGTTTAGCCATTTTGGATCGCATTTTTCATTGTTGCTCTGCTTGGGTTACCACAGCACAGTATCGGGTTTCGCCAAATTTGCCGAAAATGATACTTTATTTAATAAACAATTCACGTGCCGCTAATAATCGCTCGCATTGAACAATCACCAAACGCGAACAATCGCCAGAAAAGACAACCGATCAAACTCGCGCTCCGATCCAAAAAGGCTGATCTTAAGCTGATGCGCCGGCTCGTATATATAGGGGCCTTAAGTCAGACCTGTGGCGTCCCTAAAAATATCTGAGCACATGCATCACTGACGTAATACTGTCGATTTGTTAAATACTGGTTTTTACCCTTAGATTACCTCATGTTGATGTACATTTTATCAATCAATTCAAGTTTTTGGCTAACAAAGACAAATAATCAGGAACACGTATAGGAGCAAAAAGAAGTTAGATGATGGGTAATTTTTGAAGATTCACATTCCAATGATGTCATCAGTTCTTTAATATAAAGTCACCATTTTCCTTTAAATCCCGATCCCCGTCAAATTGTGCCCGGTCTGCACAGCTAAGTTATTGCCTAGCTCCCTATCGAAAAAATGAACGTAGATCACATGATGTATGTATCTCCTGAATAAATAAGGAAAAATATAGCTAAAGCTGCAATAAGATTGAAAACAACAGTTCCAAAATAGCGTCAACAATCACTACGAATACTATGAAGGCCTTTTGGAGTGTGTCTTTAAAATCCCCATCAAAAGGAAGTCAACGTATCCTAAAAACCGTCAACAGTTCCGTTCAAAATACCAAATCAATCGAGGTTCTGGAAATTCTTGTGTAATGGAGACCTACATTAAGGAAAGAAAAACGTTCCCTAAAATCCTCATTGGAATAACGACATAAGCGTTTGAAAATCCAGAATACATTAAGGGTAGAGGTTTTCAAATAACGTCGACTACATTCTGAAAATCTCTGTCTGAAATAGTTCCAAAATCTTTATCAGAAGAAGTCCAATAGCATTAAAAGAACACCTTTTAATTTTAAAACAATGTTCCCCATTTTCGCCATTGAAATAAGGATATTTGTCGAACAAAATCCGAATCAGCATCATTAACCCTTAAACACACACACAAAAAAAAAAAAAAACATAAAAAGTTCCATAGAAATTTTGGAATATTATGCTAAATGACGTGGTTACGTTGATGTGGCTGTTTGGCGACGCTGGAGGTAGAAAATAAATTTGAAGGTTATTTTACATTTTTAGTGGAACTTTAAATGTTATGTGTGTGTGTTTTACTTATTTGGCAGATTATTTTAACTTTAATGTAACTTTTAATGATTTTTATCTTAATTTACTTGGCGGAATTTTTACATTTTAATGCAACTTTTGAAATAGCTGTAGTGCCAATATTTGTAATCACTTATCACAATTACTTTATCTTAATGCCGCCGATCAAATAAATAAAAAGTGCCTTTTATTTATTTTCAATTTTTGTTTGTTCCTTTAAATATCATTTAACTTCTGTTAAAATGTACAATAATCCTATAAATCCTATTGTTAATTGCCAATAGAGCCCACAACCGTCGCCAAAAGCTTGCCAAGTATCTGATAGTATGTAAATAGTTGCTTATTTTACTGTAAAATATTTTTAACTTTGAAGAGAAGACACTAAAGGAGCAAATTTTTTTCTGCACCAGTTTGGCCATTACTGGCGGGAAATAAATCCCTTTTTGACGGTAACGGGAAATAAAAAACTCTATTTAAAGACTTGCTGTTTAGTTACCAGACTATTTTACATATTATTAAAATTTTTGAGCTTGTAAGCGACTTTAAGAATCCATAAAAGATAAAACTCTTTACCGAACATTTGGCATAGTGTGTTTTGCAAATTTGCAAATTTATTTTGGTAGTTCTGTACCGCAGAGCCAGACGGACGTAAGTCACATAATCGCAACTTTGCAAGAGAGAGGAAAAACTTTCCTTGCGCATGCAAAGGATGGAACACGCACTCTTTTAATTCTGGTAATAATCACTATATAAAATTAAAATTAAAAAAATCCCCGACTGAGGTCGCAACTGTAGAATCAAGAGGGAAAATTTAAAATCCTTTTAAAAGCCTTACATTATTAAAAATCAATTTCAATTAATTTATTTGCGAACAAATAGAAACTGGCAACAGATAAAAATTTTAAATCATTGCGTTTCATTTCCTTGTAGGCCAACAATGAATTTGGTGATCAATCGCTCGAATAAAGGCTTAGCCGTTATTAAAATCTGCTTTGAAAAAACGTTATAATTCGATTTCTATGAAACATGCAAGTTCCAAACACATTCTATCAGACACAGAAAGGAAAAAGCTCTTTATTTTGGTCTTAAATTTAAAGTTTTTTAAATTTGTTTTCTATGCAAAAATAACGAAAACCATTTTAGAGGTTTTTAATTAATATCTTCATTGTTTAATGTCATGCAAAGACGCAACCTGGCTAAGAACACTCTGGATCAACTCTCCTTTCGAACAATTTTTCTTTTTACTTCCTTTTACAAAAAAGGAAGCATTGTATTCGCGAAAAAGTTTTCACTCAAAAATCGGCCTTCATTTCCATTTTGCTCCCCCCCAAATGAATGTTGATTTTTTTTTTCAACAGACCACACGTGGATATGTGCCTAGGAACGTACAGACACCCGAAATATCCATTTTGACGATCCCCGAGTTAATTACGACGAGTTTTCTCGTAACGTCTGTATGTACGTATGTATGTGTGTATGTATGTCGCATAACTCAAGAACGGAATGTCCTAGAAAGTTGAAATTTGGTACGTAGACTCCTAATGGGGTCTAGTTGTGCACCTTTCTTTTTGGTTGCATTCGTATGCTCCAAAGGGGGTCTTTGCCCCTTTTTGGGGGGAAAATCATTGTTAATTTCGGTGTAAACTCGTGGTGTTATAATTTGGCGGATACTTGGCGATATGTCGCCAGTCTTTTGGTCGCCAAGTTTTGTCACCAACTTGGCGACAAATTTGGCGATTTTTTTTTTTTTTTAAATGTAATTTGGTTCTAATTTAGCCACTGTTGGTGATATTTAGAGAGTAAACAATTGAATCATATTAAAATTGTCAATAATGGGGAAATGACATTAAATTGGAGTAAAAGGAAGTCATGTGATGCACACATCAGTTCGTTTTTTTTTTTTTTTTCTTTCAAAATCGGTTCATCCGTTTAGGCGCTAGAGTGCCACAGATAGATGCACAGACACGTCAAACTTATAACCCCCTTCCTTTGTGTGTCGGGGATTAAAAAATTGAAAAGGATTTTTTCTAAAGAATTACTTTCACATGGCTCGATGCGGATTAGGCTACAACATACAATGCACTGATAAACGAGAATCGCAATTTTTGGACTTACGTTAGTTTGGCTCTGAAGTGCAGAGTGGAGATTTTAGCGTTGTTAGAATATTTTGGTCAATAATCGTTTTATTTTGATTACATCCACGAAGCCGTTAAACATTATTAGGGGAGTGTGGGGCAAAGATAACATACTTTTTTTTCGGAATGAACGAATTGAATTTTTAAAAAAAAATTACAGTTCCTAAAGAAAGAACAAAACTAGCGGTACCCGCACGGCTTTGCCCGTAGTAAAAATATAACGGTCATTTGATTTGCCTGTATATTTACAAATAATGGTTGATGAAATTCTCGCCAATATGTTATGTTAATTTGCTCATCCATGTTGTGATAATTTGCTCGTCCATGTTATGGTAATTTTCTCGTCCATGTTATGGTACTTCGCTAGGTAAAATGGGCTAAAAGAAATTGGAATAGAAAAAGAACAAAATCAAATTTACGAAAAATCGCTTCGAAGTGCTCGCTTTTATGCTAAGAACTAATTTTGTGCCAAATTTCCCGAAAATCGAATGAACGGTATAGGTGCTATGCGCGAAACAGACAGAGATCCAGACAAACAGACTTTCAGCTTTATTATTAGTGTGAAGGCTTGTAAAGTAAACATAAACAACGTCAAAAAAGCACAAATTTGCAGATTACTGTATACACGTGTTTCGGCGTTTCAGGAAACGTCTTTTTTAACGCAAAAAGTAAAGAACTTATGGATGAAAAGACATCCGACAAAAGCCAAGAACAGATAAGCACACAGCTTAAGAGATACAAATAGCGGATTAGCCAAACACCAATGAGAAAATCAAAAATCAATAAGGAACCAATAGGAATGCAAACAAAGGGCAGGAGCTCTCTCTGAGGTACAGAAAAATCCGAAAGAAAGAATCCAATTGGACTAAGATCAAGCCAAAGTTTATTTTAATATTTTTAGATAAATCATGCTGTGCAGCTCAGCACCTACCAAGGCTACTAATTCTATCTCTTGGCCCCTTGAGAGAGGAGAGGTTCCCCTACTATTCGTACTGGTTGTCTCCAAGTTTTTAATTTTGCCTCTTACATCCCATTTGCTTCTCGCTGCCTCATATATATTAGCGAATTCACTGATCGAGTAACGCTCTGACGTCATCAACAATGCAACTCGAGCCATAGCATGATAATTTGATAATATTGTTACAAATTCTGTAAATAGTAATTATTGTAGTAACGTAACCTGTAAATAGTTTCCCGTAATGAATATACAGCCCCTTCACATTCGGCCGAAGTATGCGACCCCCTATTCTTTTTCTTCTTATTTCATTCACTGATTTTATCAATGAAAGTGTAGAACGGTGTAGCATTTTCTGGAATATTTGAGAGCTCTCTTTTCGGTGTGTATATAAGCCGTTACGCTGGATAAAAAGTTTAGTTTCGATTGAGAATTCGAACTGAGAGTGTATTAGCTCTGTTTATTGCGAGGCATTTCGCTGTGTTGTTTTTTGTATTTGGAAGTAAATACGTGAGTAACCGTTGAGTTTACGGGTGTGGTGTGATATTTGCTTAATTGCTGATGACTAATTTAGCAGTTGTTGACGATCTTTCCTGTACATAGTGTAAATAAATTCTCTGTGTTTTTAATCAAGAACTGTGTCGTCTTTTCAAGAAAGTTGGAAGCCGCGCCGGATCCGTTACAATATTTTTCGGCTATGTTTGACATGCAGGAAAACGCTTTATTTTGACGTGGCTGAACTGGATCTGGTAACTTAACTGTTTTAGTGTTGAGACTCATTTTAGGAGAATGAAGAAACGAAAAAGTGGTCAACAATTTACCGCATCCACTGAAGTTTAGGGTTGAAATTTCAACTATTTGAAGCATCACCAAACAGGCTATTGCTACGTTCAAATGTGGAAAAGTAGAAGCATTTTTTTTTTCACCGTGATTTCACCCGTCGTGCTTTGACGGGCACGACGGGTGAAATCTTCTAGTAAATAAGTAAGTTAACACATGAGAAAAAATGCGTGAATAAAATAGGGGAGGCTGGGGTAGTAAGAGACGAAAAAAAGAAAGAAAAATTAATTTGAATTTTGACATCTTGAATTCAAATTATGTTTTTCGCAATCACGAGTGTGTGTATGTAGGCATGTGTGTTTGTGTGTAGGGGGTATGTGTATGTGTGTGTCGGCATGTGTGTTTGTGTCTGTGTCAGGGTTGGCAAAAACCTGGGTTTTTTTAAAAAAGCCCATGGACCCAGGGTTTTTTTGGGTTTTTTTAAATAAAACCCAAAAAACCCAACTAAAGCTGGGTTTTTTAAAAGAAATGTGGGTTTTTTTTGTCTTTTTTTAGGGGAAAGGTGGGGTACTCATAGCATATTGTAGCATAAGTATATGGACAAAGCACAAAAATTGTCTTGATAAAAAAAGCTGGAAAATTCAGTGTTTTCTAAAGAAAGGTATAAAAGACGACAAAATTCAAGAATGGTGAAGTTTCAGATTTTTTTAGTTTGCATGATTACCAACATTAAGGCAAAGCTACTTCTTGAGTGATAAAATCTATTGTTTATTTGTTCGTTTTTAATTTCGACATTTTTTTTTTTTTTTTTGTATTTTACTTTATTGTATTTCATTTCGTTATGCAAAACTACTGTAGAACCTCAAGTAGTTTAAATCCCTTTTTACTGAATTCCAGCTTAATCAAGACATTTCTTTGAATTTTATGTTGCCTGTTTTTCTATTTCTGTGTACAAGTAAGAAATATTAAACTTTTTCGTAAGATAATGAAAATACTGTACATCCTATTCCGTTTTCTGTCCGACCATTTGTAAAACCTGTTAATTTCTAAAAAATATACCTTGTTTATTCGAGTTTTGTGACGTGTTGGTTTGCAGAAAATAATTCACATGAGAGGCTTTTAGCTAAAGTAGTATCCTTTGTACAATCTGCAAATATTGAGAAAATCTGACGTGACAGGACTTAGTCAAGATAATTTGAGTTCCTTATTGACCAGTTGAAGGAAAATGTTAAATATATTTATTTAAAATCTTTGAAGCATTTTTTAATGCCCTTAAGAGTTAAGAAATACTATTAAAGTTCAAAATTCATTTTTTATATCCATTGCCTATTGTGAAGAAGAAATAAAAAAGAAGTTTAAATTGTAAAAGTATTTAAATTAATTATTTTTTAAAAAACAGTTCTCAGAAAATTTTAAAAAACCCAAAAGTGGGCTAAATAATGGGTTTTTTTAAATGGGTTTTTTCAAAAAAACCCATTGGGTCCAACCCGATTGGGTCCAATCCGGCCAACCCTGGTCTGTGTGCAGGCATGAATGTGTGGGTAGTTGTGTGTATGTGTGGGTGTATGTTTTTGTGTGTGTGTATGTGTAGGTGTCTGTATGTATGCGTGTGTGTATGTGTTTGTGTGCGTGTATGTGTTTGTGTATGTAGGTGTATGTGTTTGTATGCGTGTGTGTGTGTGCGTGTGTAGTTGTGTATGTATGCGCGTGTGTGTAGGACATGGATGCAACCTGGAGACGGTTTCGCTAGAGGAGTAGCATCGTGAGGAGCCGGTCGACGGTGATGCTGCGGAGGGTGGCGGTGGGAAAATAAAATAATAGGACGCCAAAACAGTCAAGTGAGAACAATAAGGAACCGTGATTGCTCAAAAAAAAAAAAATAATAATAATAATAATAATGATAATAAAATGTATACTATTATTCCAAATAACTTGAAACAAATACCTCATATTAACTGAATTAAACGGACTCCTCTTGATTTTTTAGGTGATTATTTAATTTAAATATTTTGGTTTAAAAATGTTTAAAAATTTCAATAAATTCCTGTTTCTAATAACCCCATGTGGGGTAATAAGATATTAAGGCTGCAACTCTTCATATATAGCAAGGTAAAATCATGTGGAGTAATGAGAGACATTTGCAAACAATTCCGAATCCAGCCAATATATTAAAATTTTTGATATTTTCATCCGTTAAAAAAATATTTTTTTTCTCAAAAATTAATGCTCACAAATGTGTTTGTGAAATTCATTTCTTATAATACTTGGTCCTAAATAATATAATATTAGACTTAATGATAGTTCTAAATAATGAACATAATCTAGGGATTGACCAAGAACTTCAGTATAATTTTTAAAGGGGCTAGAAAATATTTTAAATGTTATCTAAAGTATTATCCAAAATATGTAAAAAACGCGTCTTTAAAGTATGTGTTATTTAGGATTTTTTTTCTAGTTCCTCAGTATAAATGCACTTAGGCTATTTATTATCTAATGAGGTAGTAGTGATTTATTAGTAATTTTCAGACATTCTATTCATAAAATCATACATTTATAACATATAAATGTGGTCTACTCTGATGAGTATAGCTTATTTTAGATTTAGGCTACGTTGAAAATAAAAACTATTCTTTGAATTTGTTAAAATTAGACTAACTATCAAACTCATTGTATTTTACCCGAAACTAACAAATTTGATAGTATGAGCATTATTAGACACCTGTCTCTTATTACCCTCGCAGAAAATAAAAATGGGGTAATAAGAAACTGACCCACAACCTGTAAATAAAGAAGGCTTTCAAGATTTCAAAAAATGGTACATCAATAGTCATAGTCTTGGTCAGAAGTTTACGCATTAATAACTTCCAAACACCTCACCTACAAAATAAAAATAATATAAACGTAAAAAATGTCGCAAACTTTTAAGGTAAGTTTAACTTGAGGTTTTTTCATTGCATGAAAAAAAAATCGAAACGTGTTATAAACTTTTATTTAAGTGTATTGTAGTAAAGTATACATATAGTTCTTTATATTACATATTTTTAAAGTTGTCTAAGTATTTTTATTTATTTATTTATTTTGGGGGGGGGGATTTTTTTGACTGCGTCTCTTACTACCCAGCCTCCCCTAGTGAATGAATAAGAAAATAAGTGAATAAATGAATAAATAAAATAATAGTTTAAAAAACTTACGGTGAATCAAAACAATAAAAAGAACACAATTATATTTAAAAACTCACACAATCCGGTGGGGGGGGGGGCAGGAGCCGCAATAGGAAGCAGTAAAGGTGCCATTTTTCACTCCTAGGGTTCCATCTTTTATCCTCGGTGCACTTTGGGTTAAGGGTACCAGTTTTTCACTTTAGGTAAGGGAGAAATTTCGGCTCTCTATTGAGTGCCGCAGGTGCTACAAGCGTTTCCCCCCTGAAAGGTGCCGAATGCAACATATACACTGGTGTGCAAAAATTAAGGACGAGACGGTTTTTTCAATATAACTTTGTACAAAAGCTTTCCAAATCAACACATTTAATACCGTAAGATCCCCAATACGTAAGGACATGTGTAATGTAAGCAACACTTACTAAAAGAGAAATCAGAGGGATAAAAAGAAGCTTTATTGAAAAAGTAGCATGGAGCGCAATGCGACTGAAGGCCGAAACATCCCTGTGATGGGTGTCCAGCAAGAAACATCCGGTCTTTAGTAGGGGATATGATCTCCCCCGACTGCTAGGCAGGTTTCACAGCGTCTGCCCATGCTGAGAATGAGGGTGTCAATGAGTTGTTGAGGCATTGCTGCCCATTCGTCTTGCAGCGCCAATCGAAGCTCCCGAATCATTACTGGTGGTAAGGTACGAGCTGCCAAGCGTCTGCCTAGAAAATCCCATACATGCTCGATGGGATTGAGATCCGGAGATCGTGCCGGCCAATCCATACGTTCAATATCCTCACTCTCTAAGAGCTGCAGCTACTGTGCGATGACAAGGTGCATTGTCGTCCATGAAAAGGAACTGCGGACCCATAGTGCCTCTAAAAAGACGCACATATGGAAGAAGAATCTCGTTGCAATGACGGGTCCCGTTGACTAAACCTGCGTCGAAGATGTGAAGGTCTGTACGACTACGAAGCATGATGCCTCCCCAAACGAGAACACCGCGACCTCCATACCTGTCCCTTTCAATGATGTTCGAAGGATGATTGCGGCTTCCCCGCTCTCTCCAGATGAGTATGCGGTGAGAATCGCTACTCAGACTGAATCTGCTCTCATCTGTAAAGAGTACTCGTCCCCATTCATTGTCTCTCCAATTCTGGTGTTCCCGGCACCAAAGAGAACGCCTTCTCCGATAGGCAGGCGTTAGAGGTACACACCGTATAGGGCGTCGTGCAAACAGACCACCACCGTGCAGTCTTCTGGCCACGGTAAAACGCGATATCGGTCGTCCAGTCGCCTGTGTCGTGTGTCTAGCGATTTCTCCCGCTGTCTGCCGCCTGTTTCTTCTGGCCTGTAACACAATATACCGGTCATCTGCGGGTGTGGTTCCTCGTGGACGACCCCCGGATAGCTGTTCCTGTAGTTTAAAATTGTCTCCAAAGTCGTGAAACGATGCTGTGAGCAATTCCGAACTCTGCAGCCGCACTTGTCACACTGCGGCCTTCGTTCAACTTCCCAATGATTCGACCTCGGGTAAAAGCATCCAGATGTCGTCTAACAGATTGATTATTCGCCATTTCTTGCTGAGGCAGCAACTCGGTGTGATTTTAACTGCTATACGGCGTGCAATCTCTTTGCCAGAAATACTGATCTTACACCGACAACATGCTTTATACTACTCAGACACTCTCCATCACGTCTGCCTGCATATCTGCGCATGTGCTAACGTACATCACCTTACTTAATTTCCTGATTGGTCTTTCTGTCCGCTCTGCCTCTTCGTTCAGCTGATATGCTAATTTTTCGACTTCGTCCTTAATTTTTGCACACCAGTGTAGTTTTAACAGTGAACTAAAGGTTCAATTTTTAGTACACACCTAAAAAGAATCACGTCGCGTGCGACCATTTACGAAATCACAATTTTGACTTGGTTTTGTAATTTCGTAGTTTTTGTACTTGGTAACATTATGAATCACAACCAAGAAATCATTCTGTTTTACGTTATTCTGAAGCCAATTTTGAAGTTTGATAACTTTCATACTATAGTGCTCCAAAACTGCTTGTCTTTTTTTTTTTTTTTTTTTTTTGAGCAATCACGATTGCTTATTGCTCTCATTTGACTGATTTGATGTTCCTATGATTTTATTTTCCCACCACCTCCCTCTGCAGCACCACTGTCGACCGGCCTCTCCCGATGCGAGCTAAAAGTCTCCAGGTTGCATCCATATCCAACATACACACGCATACATACACACACCTGCACACACACATACACACATTCATGCCTGCACACAGACACAAATACTCATGCCTGCACACAGACACAAATAC
The DNA here is from genome assembly GCF_026930045.1 of Uloborus diversus. Classification (NCBI taxonomy): domain Eukaryota; kingdom Metazoa; phylum Arthropoda; class Arachnida; order Araneae; family Uloboridae; genus Uloborus; species Uloborus diversus. The sequence continues at coordinate 5,423,941 of NW_026558098.1, read as the reverse complement.
TCATGCCTGCACACAGACACAAACACCCACGCATACATACACACACACACACTCATGTCTGCATACAGACACAAACACACACGCATACATACACATATCTATACACACACACATACCCACACACTCATGCCTCGACACAAACACACACGCCTACGCATACACACACTCATGATTGCGAAAAACATAATTTGAATTCAAAATGCCATAATTCAAATTAGTTATTATTTTTTTTATATTTTTGTTCCAAAAATAAAAAACTTCTGTACTTGAAAAACACTAAACACTTTTTTTTCTGATTGCAGGCATTTTCAGATCCTTCATCACTGGTTGAAAATCCAGAGCACCCAGTCTTGTGAAATTTGATCCAGGCGTATTTTTAGAAATGGAGAAAGGTTCAAAGATCTGTGTTGACAAGAAACAACTTTCATGCAAACATTGTCCAGCGAATTTTTCCTGTCTTTCAGAGCTAAACAGACACAAGAGAAGTCACACTCGTGAAAAATCGCTTTCGTGCAATATTTGTTCCAAGACATTTTTAAGTCTTTCGCATTTAAAGGCGCATCTGTGCGTCCATACTGGCGAAAAGCTCTTTTCGTGCGAATGTTGTTCAAAGGCGTTTTCTACCGCTTCACTTTTAAAGACGCATTTGAGAATACATACTGGCGAGAAACCGTATTCCTGTGAATATTGTTCAAAGACGTATTCCAAGTCTTCAACCTTGAAGATCCATGTGAGAACGCATACTGGCGAAAAGCCCTATCAGTGTGGATTCTGTCCAAAGGCGTTTTCTGATGGTTCAATCTTCAGGACACATTTGAAAATACATACTGGCGAAAAGCCCTATTCGTGCGAGTATTGTTCAAAGACATTTTCTGTCAGTTCAAACTTGAAGGTTCATATGAGATCCCACACTGGCGAAAAGCCCTATCAGTGTGAGTGTTGTTCAAAGACGTTTTCTGAGAGATCAAGCTTAAGGACACATTTGAGAACCCATACTGGCGAAAAGCCTTATCAGTGTGGATTTTGTCCAAAGGCATTTTCTGAAAGATCAGGCTTAAGGACACATTTGAAAAGCCATTCAGGCGGAAAATGACGTGTGGATTATGTTCAAAGGCACATTTAAGAACCCATACTGGCGAAAAGCCCTATCAGTGTGGATTTTGTCCGAAGGCATTTTCTGAAAGATCAGGCTTAAGGACACATTTAAAAACCCATGCAGGAAAAAAATGACGTGTGGATTATGTTTAAAGGCACATTTAAGAACCCATACTGGCGAAAAGCCTTATCAGTGTGAATTATGTTCAAAGGCACATTTAAGAACCCATACTGGCGAAAAGCCCTATCAGTGTGGATTTTGTCCAAAGGCGTTTTTTGAAAAATCAGGCTTAAGAACACATTTGAAAACCCATTCAGACGAAAAATGACGTGTGGATTATGTTCAAAGGCATTTTCTGAAAGATCAGGCTAAAGGACACATTTAAAAACCCATTCAGGCGAAAAGTGACGTGTGGATTATGTTCAAAGACATTTTCTGTCAGTTCAAACTTGAAGGTTCATATGAGATCCCACACTGGCGAAAAGCCCTATCAGTGTGAGTGTTGTTCAAAGACATTTTCTGAAAGATCAGGCTTAAGGACACATTTGAAAAGCCATTCAAGAGAAAAATGACGTGTGGATTATGTTCAAAGGCATTCTCTATGGATTCACATTTATAGAGACATTTGGATGCTTCAGTTGCACAATCGCTTAACTCCACTTTTTAAAGATTCTCATTTCTGCTTTAATAGTGCATAATCAAAGCTTAGCAGGTGAATTTATATTAAAGTATTAGTTCAGTACATTTCTGATTCTGCGATGGCAGAAAATGTAACACGTTTTCCCATTCACTCTTATGGATAACACATAGACTAATAGTAAGAATAGACTGAGCTATGGCAACCCTTTTGCTGCTCATATACCAAACCATGTGACTGGTCGATATCCTTGCAACAGCGGGCGTTGATCGTAGCAGACGATCAACGCCAGCGAGAAATTAAGTAAATAGAATTAATGGAACACGGAAGAATGATCTTTTATGGAGTCCGATTTATAAATTTGTTATTCTAAGTTGTAAATATTTCGTTAATATAGTGAGTTTTTCGTTTAGATAGTATTGTGCATTTTCTTTATTCAATTTCAAGGACTCTCTAAGCAATTAAAGATGCAAGCGCGCAAAAAGAATTGGCAAACGGAAAGATTTTTACCTTCAATTTCAATTTAAGATACCGATTAGTACATTTTTTTCGTTAACGCAAAACGTTTACGCCATTACGTTCACGCCAACGCTGACGTAGCAGTTCCGAATGAAATAAAAGTTACTGAAAACTGTGATAAAAAACTAATTACTAATGTCAAAATAATGCATAACTAAAAGAAAAACAATTCAATCTCTGCACCTGGGGAAAAAATTATAATGAAAACACATTACGTCTTAAAATACATGTCGAGTGCCAAACTATAGATAATGTTGCCATCTGGCAACCATGTTGCCAAAGTTTTCGCCAAGCCTCCCACCAGTCACATGATGTATCCATGAACCAATTTTTTCATCAGCAAGTCTGGGAAAGCTCGGTCTACTCTTATCATTAATCTATGGGATAACACTACCTTCTTCATCACTTTCCTCGACTTTTTGTTTTATGGAGTTAATCGGTTTGGCAAGTGAGGCATCCATTTAAGACTGCACAGTGGTGAAAAGCCTTGTCAGTGCTGTTCATGCGTATTTTCTCAGATTCCGCATTGAAGGGGTCACAATATATATACCTTTCAAACATTTTTTAAAATTTAAGTAAACTTTATTTTTCTTTGAAACCATAACATGCATACTTGTTTTGTAATCATCAATTTACTTTCAAAAATTTAATATATTGCGTACTTTTTAAAAAAATTTAGGAAAATTTCATTTTTTAAAAATTCCTAAGGCTTTTTTGTTTTTAAACTAATATATATTTAAAAAAAAAAGATTTTTGCTAAATGATCACAATCATCATCTCTAAAAGTCTGTGCATTCATTTGCTTTTGTGTTTAGTAGAAACTTTTCTGCGATTAATTATGTAAAAATTTGTAATTAAAAAAAATTGGTTTTTTAAAGGTTTAGAATGCCCTTAATATTTGAGTAATTTATAAAATGCTTATCCAATGTACAGTTTTGTTAAATAGATTATCCCAATTGCAAAAAGTATTACTTTAAAGCTGTATTTTTAATAGAAAAAAATCCTTAGGAATTCTTGTGACATGAAAACACACACAAAAAAAAAAAACAATCACCGAGAAAAATCAATTTAAAGTTTTTCTTTTGCATAAGAACACATGGCAAGCATGACCAAAAACCACTCATAACTTTTTGAATATTAGAACTAAAGCAATGAAACTTTTCCCCTGATTTTGGACTAGCTTTTAGTTTCGAAATAAGAAATAAAGATTTTTTTCCTCGTTTGATCAATTTTGAGGTACTGTAACTCCTTAAAACTTCACCTGAGAATTCACATTCGCGTAACCTCGATTCCTGAGGATATTGTTTGAAGACATTTTCTGTAACTTCAAAACTAAAGAGAACTTGAACAGTCCATGAAAAGCCACAATCGGGTGAATAATTTTTGGAAGAGCTTTCTGAACAATGAAGCTAGGCGAGAGACATGAGAAACAGTTGTAGTGAAAAAATGAACTGGATTTAAAATTGTCCAACACAGCAAGTTGATGACTGTAATCTCGGAAAGAAAAGATTTCTTGTCAATTTTGTTTAATCACTTCTTCACAAGTTGTAACGGAAATAAATGAACTAATTTTCACTCTTGAAAATCACATCATTGTAACTTTTGCTCACTGTTGTTTTCTTTTTCATTTCTTGCAAAATCAACGAAAAGCTATACCTTCGAAGCTCATATGAGGCAGTGAGAAGCAATGGGATGTAAGTGGACATTTTCAAGTCCTGAGTAAAACACGTTTAAAAATAACATCCTAGGTAGGCTTTCATTGAATTCATTTTTTAAATCATGCTGTACATCAGCACCTGCCAGCAGGATTGGCCGGATAAAAACCCATTTAAAAAAATCCATTATTTAGCCCACTTTTTTTTTAATTTCTGTAAAGTTTTTTAAAAAATTAATTAATTTAAATATTTTAACAATTCAAACTTCTTTTTTATTTGTTCTTCATCACAGACAATAGACATAAAAAATGAATTTCGAACTTTAATAGCATTTCTTAACTCTTAACAGCATTAAAAAAAATACTTCAAAGATTTTAAATAAATATATTTAACTTTTTTCTTTAATTGGTCAATAAATGACTCCAATTATTTTGACTAAGTCCTGTCTCGTCTGATTTTCTCAATGTTTGTAGATTGTACAGAGGAAACTACTCTAGCTAAAAGGCTTTCATGTGAATTATTTTCTGCAAACCAACACGTCACAAATCTCGAATAAACAAGGTATATTTTTTTGAAATTGACAGTTTTTTCAAACGATTGGACAGAAAACAGAACAGGATGTACAGTATTTTCATCATCTTACGAAAAAGTTTAATATTTCTTACTCTGTACACAGAAATAGAAAAACAGGCAACAAAAAATTCAAAGAAATATCTTAATTAAGCTGGAATTCAGTAAAAAGGGGGTAAAAACTACTTGAGGTTCTACAGTAGTTTTGCATAACAAAATGAAATACAATAAAGTAAAATGCAAAAAAGAAAAAAAATGTAGTAATTAAAAACGAACAATAGTTTTTTCTTACTCGAGAAGTAACTTTGCCTTAACTGTTGGTAATCATGAAAACTAAAAAATCTGAAACTTCACCATTCTTGGGTTTCGTCGTTTTTTATACTTTTATTCAGAAAACGCTGAATTTTAATTAGTTTTACAGCTGTTTTTTAAGCCAAGATAATTTTTGCGCTTTGTCCATATACTCACGCTACAATATGCTACAAGTACCCCAAATTTTTCCTAAAAAAAGACAAAAAAACTCACATTTCTTTTTAAAAAAAACAGCTTTAGTTGGGTTTTTTCGGGGGGTTTAAAAAAAAAAACCCTGGTTCCATGTGTAAAAAAAAACCGGGTTTTTGCCAACCCTGCCTACCGGGGCTACTAGTACTACCTCTTGCCCCAAAAGACAGGGGAGAGGTTCACCTACCATTTGTACTTGTAATCCTCAAATTTTTAATTTTGCCACTTGCATCTCTTTGCTTCTCACTGCCTCCTATGTCTTTGAAGGTGGTTTCTCAACACAAATGAAGCACAACACGCAGTGACGTATCCAGTTCAACAGGATAAGGTCCATAAGGCATGGGCGCCATATGCAAAGTTGCAAGGGGGGGGCTAAAATATTTTCCCCGTGGTTTAGCTGGATTTTCCCCATGGAAACTGATTTCAGGACAGATTAGTCATTAAAATTTGACATTTTTAATAACTTATTCATTAATGGCTGAAAAAGAAATGTTTTTACATTTTTGCAAAGAAAAAAGTATTAAAAGCAAGGAAGTTCTAATTTCAAAGGGGATGGCTCGGCCCCCCCCCCTTGCCCCCCTATATGGGCGCCCTTGCCATAAGGTGAGGTAGGTCCATCATTCCTCCTGCCTCCATTTGGGAACACTAATTATGCATTTGTATACGTAGTATTTGGTTGTTTTTCAGGAGTAGGAGTTGTTATTGTTGTTGTCTTGTGCCAGCCAGAGTGGCAACTCAGGGTCCTGTTTCACTTTTTCAACTGTACCATAAGTTGGTGTGAAGTCCGACTTCCACAATACACACATGCCATATAGTGATCCGTATATAGGGTAGGCAACACATTTACGCAAGGTAAGGACAAGGAGAGAGAAAGTACATCCATGCCCGAGCCAGGATTCGAACCCGGAACCTCTCCGTCGCAGACTCCTCTGACCACTAGACTGAGCGGACGGCCCTGTCTAGTAGGAGATGTCCTATTTAAAAAAAAAACGCGTCTAAAACTTCATTTTTAGGACTTCAATTTCGAGAACTTTTAAAGGCAAAGTCTACGAGCTTTAACCTTTCATAAAATCCCTGAACCTCTCCTCCTCCTAACATTACCAGTGTTCGTGTAAACTGCAATTTTAGAACTATAGTTTCGAACATTTTCCGGGAGAGGAGGACCTTCACGAATGTTACACTTATGACTGTAGGTTCATATGGTTATTTCTCTTTCCCTGCTGAATGCAATTCTCTGAATTTTATTATGCAATACTAGTAATGATAGCAATTCCCCCCCCCCTCCAATCAATAATGTAGACCCTCTCTTTCTCTTGCTATTTATAAGTTTGGAAAAAAAAAGAAAGACTTCAAAAATTTGGAAAGTGTCGAGGTCGAGGTGTTTGTTTAACATTAGAGTGGTTAGCTTTTTTAAAAAATTATTTACCAGCTTTTTTTATACTTTTTTACGAAGAAAAACTACCAAATACGATTCCGTTTCTCCACAGTACATTGACTCATAGTATGACGCTTAAGATTACTATGAAAAGCAGATGTCGCGGTATAGAAGACACACTAAGAGGTGAGGACAGTTAACAGGATTTTTTTTTCTTAGTGGTTGGACGGGGCTCGCAAGTCTCTATTTTACTCCGGGGCTTGGGTTGAGCTCTCGGCGGCCCTGCATGTATATGTATATATATATGTATATATATATATTTCAGAGGGGGTCGGTGAGGACAAGGGCGCCCATATAGGGGGGCTTAAGCCCCCCCCCCTTAGAAATTAGAACTTTCTTCCTTTTAGTATTTTTTTCTTTTCAAAAATGTAAAAGCATTTCTTCTCCAGCCATTAATGAATAAGTTATTAAAAATGTCAAATTTTAATGACTCTAATCTGTCCTGAAATCAGCTTATATGGGGAAAATATCCTGCTAAATCATGGTTAAAATATCTGAGCCCCCCCCCCCTTACAATTTTCCATATAGGCGCCCATGGGTGAGGATGATCTTATAAATACGACTTTTTAAATTCGAATTTACCTTCCAAATTTAACTATCCGAAAATCGTTATCGATGTCATTTTCTTATTAATAACAAGAAATTAACAGTTGCGAATGTCAAACTAAATTTTAAAGTAATCTAAGCTCGAACGGATTAACAAAATGTAAAATTTAGTATTAAAGAAAGGTTTTTGGCTATAACTTTTGACGCGAATATGGTCTAGACATGATTTCACACTTTGGGGGAGGAGGGATATGAAACTGTGTCATTTTGCGGCAAGGGTTTCAAGAAGTATGAAAAAAAAACACATTTTTAAAATTGACATATGTTTATGTAATACAGTGCGACATGTGACAAATGGGGAGGGAGGTCAAATACGTACGAAAAAGAGTGATATCATTTCTGGAAAACCCGTTTCTCTGTCGCACCTCCCTTTGTTCCAATGTTCCATGTATTCCTTCATAGAAGGCCGACTTTAATGGCAAAGCTTCAGGCTTAGAAGGCTAAAAATGTAGAGTCTTGAGCAAAGAAGAGACCGAGGGGACATGATTCAGTTGTTTAAATTTATTAAAATGAAAGATGTTACGGTCCTGAAGTTTAGCACTGAAAACAGGACAGGGAGTCATTGTTTTAAGCTATTTAAATCTCAGGCTAACATGGATATTAGGAAAAATTATTATTTTAGCAGGGTAGTGGAACCTTGGAACAGCTTACCGGAAGAGGTGGTAATGAGCAAGAGAGTATATAGTTTTAAGAGGGCCATTGATCTTCACTGGGGATTGTTAATTGACTAGGACCAGTCTAGCTGGGCCCAGAGCCTGTTGCTGGTCGTCACTTTTGTATTTGTATTTCTTCTTCTTCTTCTTGTATAAGCAGTAATAGCATGTATTCCAGTATCCTAACCAACTCAGTGTACCTGAGGAGTCAGTTTTCCTCCATATTTTTCTCGCTCCCTGTTCCAAATATCTTAACTGTTTATGTTTGCAACTCTGTAACCGTCAGAGGCGCTAGGGGGCCGCTTCAGTTCAGAAGCAAAGTCAAGCAATGGAGCATTATTTGTTGTTGTTTTGCAATGAAGTTTTAGAAATTAAAGTTTTGTGAGCCTAAAAAATCGTGAAATACTACGTTAAAGTGTTCCGCTTGAAGGTTTGATATCGTCTTTTAGTGTTTTGAACTCGAAGTAAGAATTGATTTGGAATCGGGCCGAGGAATAATGTTTTTCGTGCATGTTTAACCAATCTGTAACAAGTTGTTGTCATTTTACTTTTTATCCGCTCCAAATCTATGCACAAGGTAAGTTTTAATATTCTGTCATCAATGATCATACATAAGTGTTTAACTTTAATCTATTTTATTCGAATACTGTTATTGTGAAGCGTTTATTTAAACATTAACACTGATTGTACTACCTTAAGAGTTTAGTAAGACGATAGAGATTTTTTTTTTTTTAATTCCGATTGAGGGAGGGGGGGGGGGGTTGATATTTTCCTATCGGGTAATGATTTTGGGGTATTCAAAGTGTTTCGTACAACTGAGCAAAACAAAGTGCTTATTTGTTAGTGAAATATTACTAAAAACAATGTTGATGGTATACGAAGTTGAACAGGGGTGCCCATCTAGGGGGAGGGGGGCTTTTGCTTTTGGAAGTCTTCGCGACTACTTTTGCTTTTCTACTTAAATTTGAACTGAGTTTTTCTACTTTAAATCCCAGACCTTCATACAGAAAGCAAAAAAAAATTATAAATTAATTTGAATTTTGGCTTCTTGAATTCAAATTATGTTTTTCGCAATTCCGAGTGTGTGTGTGTATGTAGGTGTGTGAATGCTTTTTGCCGTTTTTCTAAAGGAATTTTTTTGCCTAGTTTTCGTTGCATTTCAATGTAAATTTGAGGGTTTATTTGTTTAGATTAGTTCATATTTAGTGTTTTTAAGCAGTTGAGTTTTTTAGTATTTAATTCTCGAGATTGAGTTGTTTTTGAACCTTTTGTTTACATTTTGATTTTCCAATTTCTTGTATTTCTGATGCAAAAGCTCCATACATTCATTTTTCAGTAGGTTAGTAAAAAAAAAGAACATACGTTTCTCCCCCATTTTTTCATTGGCAGAGCGGAAAAAATAGCGCCTAGACTTTGTCGACAAAATTTTTTTCGAACTTTGAAAAAGTCGCCAAAAGGCACCTTTATCGAAAACTTCCCGTGTTTATGTGTGTGGGGAGTGTGGTATGTGTGTTTGTGTGTAGGGGGTATGTGTGTTTGTGTGTAGGGGGTATGTGTATGTGTGTGTAGGCATATGTGTGTGTGCAGGCATGAGTGTGTGGGTAGTTGTGTGTGTATGTTTAGGTGTCTGTGTGCGTGTGTGTCTGTCATGCGTGTGTGTGCGTATGTATGTGCGTGTGTGTAGGATATGGATGCAACCTGGAGACGGCTTTCGCTATAGGAGCAGCATTGTAAGGAGACGATGATAATGTGGAGGTTGGCGGTGGGAAAATAAAATGATAGGACGCCAAAAACAAACTAGCGAGAACAATAAGCAATCGTGATTGCTCAAAAAAATATATATATATATTAATTTGAATTTTTGGCATCTTGAATTCAAATTATGTTTTTTACAATCACGAGCGTGTTTGTGTTGAATGCGGGTGTGTGTTTGTGTAGGCGCATGTGTGTATGTATGTAGGCATGTGTGTGCATGTTATGTATGCAGTGCTGTTTGTGTATGCTCACGTGCATGTAGGCGTTCGTGTGCGTGTATGTAGGCATATGTGTTTGTGTCTGTGTGCAGGCATGAGTATGTGTAGGAGTGTGTGTTTGTGTCTGTGCGCAGGCATGAGTGTGTGTGAAGGTATATGTGTTTGTGTCTGTGTGCATGCATGAATGTGTGTGAAGGTATATGTGTTTGTGTCTGTGTGCATGCATGAATATGTGGATAGTTGTGTGTATATGTGTAAGTGTGTATGTATGTGTGTGTAGGTTTCTGTATGTGTGTGTGTGTGTATGTAGGCATATGTGTTTGTGTCTGTGTGCAGGCATGAGTGTGTGTATGTGTGTGTGTGTGTAGGGGTGTGTGTTTGTGTCTGTGCGCAGGCATGAGTGTGTGTGTAGGTATATGTGTTTGTGTCTGTGTGCATACATGAATATGTGGATAGTTGTGTGTACATGTGTAAGTGTGTATGTATGCATGTGTGTATGTGTTGGTGTGTATGTATGTGTAGGTGTCTCTATGTATGCATGTGTAGTGTGTATGTGTGTAGGTGTATGTCTGTGTATGTGTGTGTAATTGTGTATGTATGCGTGTGTAGTTGTGTATGTATGCGTGTGTGTGTAGGACATGGATGCAACGTGGAGACGGCTTTTAATAGAGGAGCAGCATTGTGAGGAGCCAGTCAACAGTGGTGCTGGCAGAGGGAGGAAGGGGGGGGGGAATAAAATCATAGGGCATCAAAACAGTCAAATGAAAGCAATAAGCCTTCATGATTGCTCAAAAAAAAAAACACCTCTTTCTCCCTGTGTCAAAAAGTGTCACACTTTGCCTTATCTCATCCCTCTATATTTGTCACATGTCACACTGTGTTTCATAAGCATATATAGTAGAAAAATATGCACACATTTCTTATTACCCTTTTCTTCCCCCTTGTTTGCAACAGACAATTTTATGAACCCTTCTCAAAGCATGACATCAGTTGTGAAAGTCCCTGTAGCACAGCCGAAGGGTCGATCATTCCAGTCAATGAAAGGGTTTAGTCAGAACGAGGGATGTAAAATTTCTGGAAATGTTGAGGCGGCGGAAATCAGAGGTGCAGAAAATGTTTTTACTGCCAACATTTCTCCCAATCTACATGAAAATTTCCTCAAAATTTTACAATATGCTTTTTGTTTAAGATAAAAATTCATTCATTACTATAGGAACAGATAATTTTGAAAAAAAAAAGAAAGAAAAAAAAAAACAATTGTATCTTTAAAACTAATAAAATGAACTGGTAACTTGTAGAACTAGGTGTTCAAAAAAGTAAATTAAGTAAATACATGTATAAGTTTTAATTAAAATTTCCTATCGAAAATTTATTATTAAATGTAAATTATAATACAACAAATAGTTAATGAAAATATAAAGAGTGGTGATGCAAAAGAAAATGTATCCAAAAGACATTTGCGAAAAAAAATCAGAAAATTTAAAAAAAAGTCGAATCGGCAAAATTCTCCAGATGTTCAAATTTCCCCCGATCCTAGATCGTCGGATCGGACATATTCTGCACCTGTGGCGGAAATATATAGTTCTTTTTCTGGGTTTTTTCTAGAAACGAGACTTCCATCACATGACTTCCTTTTACTCAATTTAAAGCCTCGGAGTGAACAAAGAAATACTTTAAATATTTTCACCCCAAGTTTGTTGCAAACCGAAGGAAAGAAAATGTTTTATATCGATAATTTTTTGCAATATTGACAGTTCTAATGTGATTCAATGGGAAACTCTCTAAATATGGCCAAATTAAAATCAGATTTAAAAGGAAAAAAAAAACGCCAGATTTGTCGCCAATTTGGCAACAAAACTTGGCGACCAAAAGCTGGGCAATATATTGCCAAGCATTTGCCAATCTATAGCACCGCTTGAGTTTACATTGAAATTAACAATGATTTTACCCCGGAAAGATGTAAAAGACCCCATTTGGAGTTTACGTACCAAGTTTCAATTTTCCAGGACATATCGTTCTTGAGTAATGCGAGATACATACACACATACGTACATACAGACGTCACGATAAAACTCTTTGTAATTAACTCGGGGATCCTCAAAATGGATTCTTCAGGTGTCTATACGTTCTTAGGCATGTATCCATGTGTGGTCAGGTTGAAAAAAAAATCAATATTCATTCAGGGATGAGCAAAATGGAAATGAAGGCTGATTTTTGAGTGAAAATTTTTCCCCGAATACAATACTTACTTTTTTGTAAAAGGAAGTAATAATAGAAAAATGAATTTTACGAAATAATATGCAATTAAAAGCTATATTTTCCAAGCTAACATAAAAAATATGAAATATTTCAAGATATATGGAATCCAATTTATGTCATGCTACGTTTTCTTTTAGACAGAAATACATATGAAACTTTTACTATCGAACAGAGTAACTAATAGCTGTACTTATTCAATGCACTTAAAAAAAAGGGCCCCTTTTTATTGTGACATACATTTGTATAAGGGAGTGCTTACGTACACACACATTGTATGAAGATATATTAAAATTTTTGTTCAAATATTTCTACTGATTGATATGATTGATTCACTAATGCTGTTTTGTGTGTACATTTGCCCTGTTAATGAGAAAAATAGCAAGTAATACTTTGGCATACATGAAAAGTACATTAAAAAGCTGATGTTTTCATGTAGGATACTGAATGTAAAAAATATTTAAACATAAAAGTTATTGGATATTAAATGTAATAAATTTCTGAACTTAGTGTAAGAAATTACAAAATTTTAATTTTTTCCTGATCGAAATTAACTCTTTGGGAAAAAATCATGAAAAAATATCCCCCCTAAAAAAATACGTTTTTTTTTTCAATCGCCCCTCCCCCTTGTCTAGTCATAACACTTCTTATAAGCTGTCGCCCCTAAGCCAGGGCTTAGGCAGAACTACATGCAATTTTCTGACAGCTTGGTCATCATATCTAGAGACTGCAGTTTCAGACTCATGCAGTTTCGGACTGCAGTGTTACGGACTGATCAGTCTGACCTGGAATACCTAGAAAGTTAATTTCATTTCTTTAAGTGCGTGAGACTCTAATAGAAATTACATGCTTCAAATAAAGGAGACAAAACTCTGGAACACGGTTCGAAGGAAGGAGAGAGAATGGGGGGGGGGGGCACCTATCCTTCTGGAATATATTCAGGTTTTTTTTTTTATTACCTGAAAATCAAATAACAGCAAAATACATCTTAAAATTAGTTTACAGATGTGGAAAGACTTTCTAATACACATATATACAATGAAATAATAGATACTTTTTAGCTAGTAGGGGAAACCCGGGCAACGTGAATACCTTAAGATTTTCTTGATTATTGTCGTTTAGTTTTTACTTTAGAAATTGAAACAATTGTTTATAATCATTCTTCTTTTAATGAACTAACGTAATGCAGTAACAGTTGTTCTTAATATTAATTACACTATTAGATATAAGACCAGTTTTTAACAATGGCATAAATATCCACTTTGCCCAACACCCTGGGTAAAGTGGATTCAGTACCAGGGCAAAGCGAACACCAACATTATTTGCCATAAAACTAAATATTAAAAATAAAATAACCATCAAAAACTAAAGGAACATATCCGAAAAACATTTTTTTGCTACAATGCTAATTATTGTGTAGTTATTACAAACAAAGAAATTGAATTTAAAAATAAAATAAACGTCGAAAATTAAAGGAGCATATTAAAAAACATTTTTTTTGCAACAATGCTAATTATTATAGTTATTACAAACAAAGAAATATAACTTAAAATTAAACAAGCATCAAAAATTAAAGGCTCATATTAAAAAAACATTTTTTTACGATACTAATTATTATAACAAACAGAGAAATTAAACTGAAAAAGTCAATATCCAAAATTCAGGAGCATATTAAAAAAAAACATTTTTCTGCTACAATACTAATCATTGCAGTTATCATAAAGAAAATCAATACTATTTTCGAATGCTGAACACTTTTTATGACACCACTGAGCACAAATACGCATTGTATCCGTTGGCCGATCATCTTCTTCAATAAACATTTCATCGCAGAAAATGCACCTTACATCATCAAATTTCTTTCTTATCATTATCTTATGCAGTCCTAAGTTTTGTACCAAATATCTTTTTGGTAGTGGTCTTTTTGAAAGTCTTCTGAGAAGCTTTAGTCGAAAGATCATCTACTTACTTCATGCCAGTCTTTTTTGATTTTTCAAATTTTTGTTTGCAGGGTTGCCACGCCATAGGGAAACCTGAAGAAACAGGGGAAAACACAGGGAATTCAAAATTCCACAAAAAAAAAAACAGGGAAAATTCAGGGAATTTCAAAAATTTCCTCAAAAACCTGGAAAATACAGGGATTTTTTTTCCTTCTTAAATTAAAGTTACAAAAATCAATTCCCAAATATATAAACTACCAAAAATGAAATAAATAGTAATAATTATAATGAGAATATTAATAAAGTTCAGAAATAAAGTAAAATAAAAAATGGTAATTTTGCTTGAAAGTTTTTTTTTTAAAGTAAATATTAAAATATTTATCATAAAAATAGAATCTTGAATTTCATGATAATTTAGAGTGTATGAAATGAGTCGTCAATAATCATTGTTCTGGGTCACTTATACACTTTTAGGTCCATGGCTAAGAGAAGTTTTTTTTTTTTTTGAATAAAAAGTTGAATATATTCAACCACCATGCTATTATTTCAGTTATTATGAATTTGTATTTATTTTCCCTTATTTATTTTGAAATTTGTGTTTCGTTTTTTTACCCTGTGGTGAAATTATCAAGTTATTAATGTTCTTTTCCAAATAATCTGTGCTCGCTCATTTGTAATGTTTTATTTTCATACAGGGAAAACACAGGGAATTTTTTTTCCAAAATTGAGTGGCAACTCTGGTTTCTGATTTTCCTTTACTGGAGTACTTGTCAGGAGTGTAGAACTCTGTAGCTTTAGCTTACGTGTTGTTATTGGTTTAGCAGGCTGAGAAGTAGGCCGTAAAACTGAAGGACTGTAGTTATTCTTAGCATATCCAGGTTTAGGTGAAGCGGCTGGAACATCATTGCCTTGGTTTTATTCTGTTGTTTTAGGTCCTATGGAAGCATAAGCAGGGTTCGTACGCTCCTTCAAAACTTCTCCAATACTCCTTCATTTAAGAAATTTTTTTGAAGGGCCCTTCAAACTCCTTCATTTTGGTTTTAATTCCTTCAAAACTCCTTCTCTTTTGGTTCAAGACTGCATAATCTTCCTTTTTGGCAGTAACTTAAATTCCTTCGATCGACAACTTAACCTTCTCATAAGGGCGATTTTAATGTAGTAATTTCGTATATTTATTTTTTTTAAAGAGCTGTCATTAACAAAATGATCATCGAAGTCATTAATGTTTAAAGTGAAATATTATTAGATGACTTAGACTAAGTGAAGTAAAACATGCTTAAATGGTGTTTGGCTTTATTTTCAAGTTTAATGATAATTGCTTTTCACTCCATCATATTCTCAGCAGCAAAAGTCAGTTTGTCTAATTGTTATTTAAAAATACACAAGTAGATATACTATATTATGTGGTTGTGTTAAAAAACAATTGTTTAGTAAATTGAAGTTATGATATTGCAAAAACTGTCATCCACAAATGATGTCATGCCTTGAGGGAGAGACGGGTTCATGAAATTGTGCCAAGAGGAAGAGAGAAGGTGACTAAAAGTGACATCACACAGATATGAAAACAATATGTTTATAAAAAAAATGACACGTGACAAGACGAGGAGTAGGATGAAGTGTGACACTTTGTGACAAAGGGGGAAGGGTGTCAAATATGTTGAAAAAAACTGCGTCATCATTTAAATACAGCCCATTAGTACTCCTTCAAAATCTCATTTTGCTCCTTCAAAACTCCTCCATTTTATTTCTGAAATTGAGTACGAACCCTGTATAAGGACAGTCTTCGATGGTTTTCGATTGTCTTGAGATCTTAAAATTGAAGGATTTCCAGGTTCGGATGAAGTCACTTGTCATGACCTGGCATAGTGAATATGGTATCCACTTTGCCCAATCCACTTTGCCCTTCAGGTACATTTTGAAGGTTACTAAAAACTACTAAAAAATCACAGCATCTAAACTCATCGTCTATGGATAGTTGAAAGCTACATAATCGTACATCAAATCCTAGTCATAACTAAGAACATGTCACAAATAGTATTAAAGTTATAGATGAAACACTAACCTCTATAAACTAATATTGTGTGTATGCCGCACACGGGGCGGCAACAGGCGACCGTTGCTATGACAATGCGGTTGCCGGTCAAGTAATTATTTGGGATTTATAGGCAAAATTCGCTTTGCCCGGGGTATCCACTTTAGCCGGGTTTCCCCTATGTATTTTACTGAAAAGGGGAAAAATTACTTTTTAATTAGATTCTTGACCATCCTACTCTAGCGGAAAAATGGCTTCTCTCAAACAGTTGAAAATTGAATGAGTTTAGTAGAACAAATAGCTCTATCTATTAGTGGCACCTAAAATAATTTTATGCAAATAACTTTTTCATATTTTGTTAGTGGCCCATTCATCCCCAGGGCCCATTACCTCTCCCTTAACTGTTTTTACCAAATTTGTACTTGAAGTTGCTAGTTTTAGTTTGCTCTGATTCTTTCCATTTATTTTCAGAAGTAATCGGGATTAAAATGTATTGGATTTTAAGAAGTATAATCCTTGACTCTGCTGATGGATACCTCCATCTGCAAGCTCTTGTAGGGAATTCCGTGAAATAAATGTTTGAAGAAACACAGCTCACATAAACTGTTTCGAACTGTTTTCAAGTCAAGAGTTGTGTGCGTAACCTAACTTATCACGTCAACTACAACAGAAGATTGCAGTGCATATTCAATAATAGATTTCCCTAACACATTAATTGTTTGACACTACATTTGTCGAAATTTCAAACTTATGAAGCAATTTTGATTCTTGTTGAGACGAAAACCTGTTTAACTAAGTATCGATCTGATCACGTCAACTACAACAGAAGATTGCAGTGCATATTCAATAATAGATTTCCCTGACACATTAATGTTCGACACTACATTTGTCGAAATTTCAAACTTATGAAGCAATTTTGATTCTTGTTGAAGCGAAAACCTGTTTAACTAAATATCGATCTTATCACGTCAACTACAACAGAAGATTGCAGTGCATATTCAATAATAGATTTCTCTGACACATTAATGTTTGACACTACATTTGTCGAAATTTCAAACTTATGAAGCAATTTTGATTCTTTTTGAGACGAAAACCTGTTTAACTAAATATCGATCTTATCACGTCAACTACAACAGAAGATTGCAGTGCATATTCAGTAATAGATTTCCCTAACACATTAATTGTTTGACACTACATTTGTCGAAATTTCAAACTTATGAAGCAATTTTGATTCTTGTTGAGACGAAAACCTGTTTAACTAAGTATCGATCTGATCACGTCAACTACAACAGAAGATTGCAGTGCATATTCAATAATAGATTTCCCTGACACATTAATGTTCGACACTACATTTGTCGAAATTTCAAACTTATGAAGCAATTTTGATTCTTGTTGAAGCGAAAACCTGTTTAACTAAATATCGATCTTATCACGTCAACTACAACAGAAGATTGCAGTGCATATTCAGTAATAGATTTCCCTGACACATTAATTGTTTGACACTACATTTGTCGAAATTTCAAACTTATGAAGCAATTTTGATTCTTGTTGAAGCGAAAACCTGTTTAACTAAATATCGATCTTATCACGTCAACTACAACAGAAGATTGCAGTGCATATTCAATAATAGATTTCTCTGACACATTAATGTTTGTCACTACATTTGTCGAAATTTCAAACTTATGAAGCAATTTTGATTCGTGTTGAGGCGAAAACCTGTTTAACTAAATATCGCTGATTAGAAGCTGTTTTTATTTCATTTTCACCTGCTTTAAAAAGATGTATTTCATGAGCTGCATGTAGAAGAAGATGTACAGCTTGTTGACCGGCAAAACACATAGTTGCCAGACCTGTACTCGTCGACTAGACTGATTGTCGATGTTCATACAAAAAAAAAGTTAGTTTGACCGAGATACTTTTGTTTTCTCTGATGTAAAAGTTACAACAACTGTTGGTGGCTGAAACACCTCAAAGTGCCAGGAAAATGTACTCGTGTGAAACTTGTTCAGAAACTTTTGCTTTCCTTTCTCTTCTAAAGGGACATTTGATAGTTCATGGCAAAAAATCCTTTCCGTGTGAATATTGCCCGAAGGTATTTTCTAACGCTTCACGTTTAATGACACATTCAAGGATTCATACCGGCGACAAACCCTACACTTGCGAACACTGCTCAAAGGCATTTACTTACTCTTTTACTCTAAAGGCACATTTACGAGTTCATTCTGGCGAAAAACCATTCACGTGCGAGCACTGCTCAAAGGCGTTTGCGAGCAGTTCGAACTTAAAGACGCATATACGACTCCATACTGGCGAGAAACCGTATTCTTGCCAGTGTTGTTCAAAATCATTTTGTACTGCTTCAGAGTTAAAGAAACATTTAAGGGTTCACACCGGTGAAAAGCCCTATCCATGTGAACATTGCTCGAAGGCATTTTCTAGTTCGTCCCTTTTAACGACACATTTGAGGGTCCATTCTGGCGAAAAACCATACTCGTGTGCATATTGCTCGAAGTCATTCGCTGACTCTCCAGGATTGAAAAGACATTTACGAATTCATACTGGCGAAAAACCATACGCTTGTGAGTATTGCTCGAAGTCATTTTCTCAAGCTTTCGGTCTAAGGCTGCATTTAACAGTTCATACTGGAGAAAGACCCTACTCGTGTGAGCATTGCTCAAAGTCATTTTCCTGTTCTTCTCATTTAAGGATTCATTTGAGATCTCATTCTGGCGAAAAGTTCTCCTGTGAATACTGCTCGAAGTCTTTTTATGACTCGTCATACTTAAGGAAACATCTAAGACTTCATACTGGAGAAAAACCTTATCAGTGTGAGCATTGCTCTAAGTGGTTTTCCAGCGATTCAAATTTGAAAAAACATGCGAAGCTCCATACTGGGCACAAAGAATCCTTTGCGTGTGAATATTGCTCGAAGACACTTTGCAGTGCTTCAAGCTTGAAGAGACATTTGAGACTGCATACTGGCGAGAAGCCGCATTCGTGTGGCCATTGTTCAAAGACTTTTTCTGACGCTTCCAACTTGAAGTATCACATGAAAGTTCATACTGCCGAAGAGCCGCATTCGTGATTCTTTAGAAGATACCATATTTTCCTGCGTATAATCCGCAGATTATCTGCTAAAAAAGGCAAAGTTTATGAGGTGCGGATTATACGCGGCCGCGGATTATCTGTGATTCCCCCCCCCCCTTAACACCAACGCATTGAACCTCAATATTTTTACAGTAGGATTCACCGATCGAGACAGTACGCCGACTGAATGTTGTTTATTTTATGAAGCATGCATGTTCTTCATCGCTGCCTGCCCGTATGTTGGTTATTTTACGTTGCTTGAATGTTACTCTTGGCGATTCAGGTCATGTAAAATAAGCAAGATTACAGTGAAATAGGTAGCCATTTGCACAAGATTAGACCGTTTGCTCCTTTGTCTTGACTTTGTTTTTCAAGTAATTAGCGTACTATAATCAAGATTTCAAGAAGAAATCATTGTATTTTAGATTATATTTCAGATTAATTTTGATTATGCCTTTAAAGTAATTACTTTTTTACGTTTTTAGTTTAGTTGCTCAAATGGTATGTTAACTTCAAACTTTGTCTTTTTACATCGTATTATTCGCAGATTCTACGAAGCTTTTTTTTCTTCAGGCCGATTTTAGGACCTGCGGATTATAGGCCACCCGCGGATAATACGCAGGAAAATACGGTACATGTGGGTCTTAGAAAAACCATTAGGGTAACGGCACCAGTAACAGACAAAGATCCAGTAACCGATAGTCATAAGTTTGGATTTAAATACTAAGCCATTTTGGCGGGTAAAACTGACGTTGCTGTGGGGCCCATGAATATGGTGCAGACGTCTAGTGTTATCAGAGTGAATTTTCTAAGCCATTTGGTATTTAAAAGGCAATGGTGGAAGGTTAAGGTTGTGAACAGATACCACGAGGTCTGCTGGTGTTTCATGTTCATTTAAATTTAATAAATACAGTCGAGCTTCCATATATCGAACTTCCACATATCGAAATTTTCTATGTATCGAAATCCCAGCAAATTTCAATGTTCATTACGTAGAAAAATTATTTCTATACATCGAAAAAACCTCTATATATCGAATTTTTTTCGAGACATTCGTAGATTTTTTTTTTCCGTTTTAGACAGTTTGTCTCATGAAAAATGAAGGTTAGGGGAGAGAATTATGCTTACTAAAGGTTGCTAAGAAACTCAAAAGAAATCTAGGTTTGAGGGGTGTGTAGGTAGGTCGTTGTTCCGTTCTGCAGTTCTTAAATTCCCTCAAGTTAGTTTCAAATCTTAGTTGTAACCAGTAACACTGTAAAATCAGTTTCAAGTTATCCTTTTTGTCTGTTGATTATCATTCATAGTCTTTTTAGCTTCGGTAAAAATCATTCAAGTTAAGTAGATTGATTTTTTACTTTTCTCTCGATTACATTGTCAAAACGAAAATCCCCTGATGTTGCGAATCAAGTTGAACTGCCGAAGAATGAAGATGTATGAAGGCACAAAAATGCAATTAACTTTCGTTTAATCCGATGCTCGTATAAATTAAAAATTGGGTTTCATGCACGAAAGTTAGCTCTAATTTTAATGTTTTAGAAGATTTGTATGATAAAATAAGATTGTTTCTATGTATCGAAATTTCTATGTATCGAATTTTCCCCCGACAATTTGCTACTTCGATATATGGAGGTCCGACTGTATTTAGTTCTAAAAATAAAGAACTTTTGCCCATTTTGAAGAGAAAAACGGAATCGTGTCCATTACTCGTCCTAGCTGTTACTGGGTGTCGTCAGATTTTTTTGTGTCTGTTTCGACGAACGGGTCAGACCTTTTTTCAAAATTGAGCAAACCAATTCAGAGGATCTAAAAGCAGCCAAGCGTTGGATGAGATGTAGTTGCATGAGAGAAAAATAGTTTCAAAATTTTAATGCATTAAGAAGCTCAGAAAATTTAGTTAACCTGAGAGCGATGGCTTACTGGTGCCATTACCCTATAATGTATTCATTTTATATGTCCATTGTGTGTGGTGAAGAACAAATAAAAAAGAAGTTTAAATTGTAAAAGTATTTAAACTAATTAATTTAAAAAAAAACTTCTCAGGAAATTTTAAAAAGCACAAAAGCTGGCTAAATAATGGGTTTTTTCAAAAAAACCCATTGGGTCAAACCCTGTCTGTCATACGTGTCATGTTCACCATCACTGAGGTTGTACAAGGCATAAAAGTGAGAAACCAGATGAATTTAATTGGAATCCGTACCAGGTCTGTGAAAGGTTAAGACCTCTTACCCAACCCCATTGGAAAGGGAAACAGTTGTTTAATGATTTCTTTGGTTTTATTTAATGCAACGTCCCGCAACAATGATCTAAAAAATCTAGAAAGGAATTTTAACTAATGCGTAATATGGGTGCAATTTTTTTCTAATCGCTGTTTTTGTTCCGGACTAAGCCGGGTAATTTTGCTAGTGTATGAATGTTGAATAGAAATGCAAGAATGCTTAGAAATATTTAGTGATGTTCCGAATATCCGTATCCGCGGATATCCGAAGGAAAATAAAGATCTGTATCCGAATCCCTTACTGTTTTGACGGATCTTTTCTATTCTAAAAATCCTTAAATATTTGAATAAAGACTTAAATTCCGTTTAAATTAGGTTTTTTTCCCCTATATAAATTATAAAATATCATTTCAGAAGCCAAATTCAGAACCCCCCTCCCCCTCATTGCAAAAAGGAAGGGGAAATAAGTTTTTAAAGTGTATCAGTGTGTCTTTTTGTGGCATCGTAGCTCCTAAACAGATAAACCGATTTTGATAGTTCATTTTTCGTTCAAAAGGTGACTTGATCGAAAGTTTTCTTAGCTTGGCCTCGTTTTTGTAGAACTTTAATTACCGAAGATATTAATTAAAAACCGATTTTTTAACGTTTTTCACAATTATGGTAGTAAAAATTTTCCCGTACGTTAAAATTGTTGGCCCTAATTGAAAGAACGAAGTTTTCTGCGTTTGATATTTATTTGAAACTTCCAACTTATATACAGCAGGAGCTATAATCTTGTTAAGTGAATTTTAAATGCAATTCTAAGCCTTAATACTCGTGATTGGTAGCGATTTCATAGTTGGAAGATAAGGAGAAAAAGCTCAATGATTTGAAATTTTTACCTGGTGTCAGTTCATATTTTTTAACATATGTGTGTTTTGACCCGTGAAATTCATCTCAATATGAAGTCGGCTCTCTGGGTCATGTTTTCTTTTTTTAATTTAATATTAGTTTTTGTTATTGATTTGGGTTTTTTTTATTCTTCATTTTTGTTTTTCTCGGCATCCTTTAAAAAAAGTGTGCCTGAATTCTCTATTTCTAGTTTGTAAAGGTGTTCCCGGCTCTGTATATTGTCGGTCGGAGAAGTTCGGTGGAATGGGTCAGTGCTGCATTTATGAGGAAATAAAATGGGAAAAATTATTTCTAGCCTGTCCAGTAGCAGCTTTACACTCTTGCTCCTGTATCCTACATCCTCCGAGTAAACTAGAAATAATTTTTCACATTCCATCTAAGCATTAATGCAGCGCTGACCCATTCCTTCCAATTCTCCCTCAATTTTGACGGAGATTTCTTTAAAGAGTAAATCGTAGTCTTGATTATATTTTTGCCGCGGTTGACATTTTTTGAAGAAACTCATTATTCTGACCGGAATACCTTCCGTCAAAAATTTTACAAGTAGATAGTTGAATTGGGTAAAAAAAAAAATCAGATCTGTATCCGTATCCGCAGATCTTGACACCAATGATTCGTATCCGCGGATCTACTTTTTTAACGATCCGGCACATCATTAGAAATATTCATCATCATATAATGTAGAGGAATGTGGTGCAAATTGAAATAGTAAGGATAACTTACTTTTTTCAAAAGTGAATAAATTTTAAATTCGTCTTGAAAATTACAGTACTTAAACACAGAACATTGTATTTTATTCTAAAACTTGCATTAAAACATAGTTTTTTTTTGTTTTAGGCAGGAAATTAAATCTTTTTTTTTTATGCAGCTAAGTGAAAAATAAAATATTTTTCTAATAAAATACTTTCTGTCTGATTATTTAAAGTATTTTGGACTATATGAATAAGCAAATAAAAATATGAATGAATAGAGAAAGAATAAACGAGTACATAAATGAATAAGCTAATTTATGTGCAAAAAGTAATGAATGGATGAAAGAGTGAATACATGAGAAAAATTTAATAAATGAGTAAATAAATGAAGAAATGTAAATGAATGAATACAAAGTGATTTAGTGAATAAATGAGCAAAATGAACATCTCACTCTGCACGATGTGTGCCTAAAAATTTCAATTAAGCATTTCAAATCGAAAGATGTTTAATACTAAGTAAACAAGTATTGCACTTGACATTGGCGCCTGCCACCTTGTCTAGTGGTCAGAGAAGTCTAACTGCAATGAAGAGGTCCCGGGCTGGAACAAAAGATTTCTTTAACAAAAAGTAATTTTTGTTTAACCACAAAATATTACAATACGCGTATCAAATTTCGAAAATGACTTTTATTACTGTTCCTTACTCTTTAGGAGTGTTTATTTTTTGACTAAAGTCAACTATGATAGTGTAAAACATGAATAAAATATTGCTAGATAGGTGGCGCGGCAAACTGGTAATATTTATCCATTTTACGTTGCTCCACTGTTTTACTTTACCCCATATTCCCCTACTTGTTGTTAAAAGACTGGGAATTTTCAAAAGTGAGCTAATCATTTAGATGCGTAAATGTGTATCTATTGATTAATTGGGGCTGTGAGAAGCTGAGGGATCTAAGTGGCAAAATTAAAAATTTGGAGATAACCAGCACAAATGGTAGTTGAACCTCTCCTCTGTTTTGGGGCAACAGATAGTACTAGTAGTACTGGTAGGTGCTGCTACACAGCATGATTTGAAAAACGTATCAATGAAAGCAAACCAAAGACGTGTTTTACTCAAAACTTGAAAACAGCTGAGGTCTCAGAGCCAGTGGCATCACTAACCTTTCAGGAGATCCACTCAAGGATCAAACACAGGGATAATATCACTTGGATTGTCCAGCCAGAAGACCTTTGGTACAGATGTTCACGACCTGGTGGCTCCCTGGGTTTGACAGACAGGAACAAACAACTCTTGCCTGTTTTCGTAGTGGACATCTTAAAACTTGAAAATTTTCGGAGGGGTCGAAGATCTTTCAGATTTGTTCCAAGTGTTCTGTTGAGCAGGCTTCGCCTGACCATATACTGTCGTGCCTGGGGCTCTCCAGGAGGGATTTGACTGAAGACCTAGTGACGGTGCTGGATTTCTTGAGGCTAAACAATTTCATGGACCTGGCCTAGCACTGCTGACCATGGGAGCATGGAAGAACAACAACAAATGTCCACTAACATCCCTTTGCTTCTCGCTACCTCAATTGTTTCCAATTATTTGTGAACCAGTATTTTTTTCGTAATCATCACATTTTAATTAGCTACAAAACTTCAATGTATGTATGCATATTGTGATTGAAGTCATTGCTCTTTTTGTCGATGCAAACTAATTGTTTTCATTATTTTCAACAGTGGTCTTGACTGAAACCAGAATTCAACTACATGTATGTTGCCAATTTTTAACTCTTACAATGCAAACCTTTCTTTGCCCGCACATCTAAAGAATTTTGTCCAAGCAAAGATTTCAAGAAGTGCAGCTGAAAAAATATATATATATTAGCATTTTAAGACTTAACATCAAAAGCTATGTTTCCTCAGCTAAACTGGTCAACAGAAACATTGTTTTTAAACTGACACGCAGAAGTTCAAGTCGCTGGAAGTCCACAATCTTTTTCGTAATGTCACCAGTAACTATGTCCAACATTGGAGCCGTTCTAATCGAAAACAGCATTCCAGTCTTTGTTTTTTGAAATTGACAGGGGAAAAAAAGGTGGTAGGAATGATTTAAAAGACTGTACAACACATTTCCACGTGCTTTTATTGAGATCCAGTTATCCTTCTTCTTATAACACCGCTTCCTTGAAAAGTTTGGTTTTTGTAATTTTGACAAGATCTTTGCCACAGTTGGCTCTTAAAGTGAAGCATAACATAATCAGACAATGCATTGTACGCCTGTTTGCATTACCATGTTCTTGCAAGATTAAGTCTTTGTAATTATGCGAACTGTTGCTTGAAGAAGGTTGGCGTCTTCGAATGCATGTAAGAAAGAGTGCTTGTGTGAAGAATTCGTTCTGTTTTATAATTTTTGATGAAACTGATTTAGCTTTACTTGTGTGTGTTTGTGTGTGCAAACAGTAATTTTATGGACTCTTCTTTTCAAGCACTTTGAGTAAAATTTTCTCTACTAAGAAGCAGAAGAAAGTGACGTTTGGGAATAGCTTTACCTTGTGGTTTCTGGTTGAAGATATTTTCAAATACTTGATCTGACGGAAAATTTGGGAGTCCATCATCTTTGTGAAAATCCAGTCTTGTCAATTTTACGCAAACTTACTACTTCATTTCGCTCAGCTGAAGCACAACATTAAAGAAAACTTTTGGTGAAAAGCTCCAGAAAAGATGAGAACCCATACTGGTGAAAAGCCATATTTGTGTGACTCTTGTTCAAAGACATTTACTAGGGGTTTTAACTTAAAGCTGCATATGAGAAGCCATACTGGTGAAAAACCATATTCGTGTGACTCTTGTTCAAAGTCATTTGCTAGGGGATCTGACTTAAAGCTGCATATTAGAACCCATACTGGTGAAAAACCACATTCGTGTGCCTCTTGTTCAAAGTCATTTGCTAGGGGATTTGATTTAATGATGCATATGAGAACCCATACTGGTGAAAAGCCATATTCGTGTGACTCTTGTTCAAAGACATTTACTAGGGCTTTTAAATTAAAGCTGCATATGAGAAGCCATACTGGTGAAAAACCATATTCGTGTGACTCTTGTTCAAAGACATTTGCTAGGGGTTGTGACTTAAAGATACATATTAGAACCCATACTGGTGAAAAACCACACTCGTGTGCCTCTTGTTCAAAGTCATTTGCTAGGGGATCTGATTTAATGACGCATATGAGAACCCATACTGGTGAAAAGCCATATTCGTGTGACTATTGTTCAAAGACCTTTACTAGGGGCTTTAACTTAAAGCTGCATATGAGAAGGCATACTGGTGAAAAACCATATTCGTGTGGCTCTTGTTCAAAGACATTTACTAGGGGATCTGACTTAAAGCTGCATATGAGAAGCCATACTGGTGAAAAACCACATTCGTGTGCCTCTTGTTCAAAGTCATTTGCTAGGGGATTTGATTTAATGATGCATATGAGAACCCATACTGGTGAAAAACCACATTCGTGTGAATGTTCAAAGACATTTGCTAGGAGTTTTGACTTAAAGATGCATATGAGAACCCATACGGGGGAAAAACTATATTCGTGTGACTCTTGTTCAAAGTCGTTTTCGACATCTTCAAATTTAAAGGAACATTTGAGTGTGCATACTGGCGAGACACCCTATTCGTGTGAACTCTGTTCAAAGTCGTTTTCTAAGTCTTCAAGGTTAAAGAATCATCTGAGGGTCCATACTGGAGAAAAGCCTTATCAATGTGACTTTTGTTCAAAAGCCTTTTCATTTAATTCGAGCTTAATGAGACATTTGCGTGTCCATACTGGCGAGAATCCCTATGCGTGTGACTATTGCTCGAAGACTTTTTGTGCCCCTTCAAGCTTGAAGCGACACTTGAATGTTCACACTGGCACGACACCGTATTCGTGAAGTACGTTTGAAAGCGTTTTGTGGCAAATGAAGCTATGCAAGGCACATACAGTTTGACCATCGATTACATGGAAAGACTAATACCCGGTTTATAGGCGGAAATGGACGTATCTATTAGTTTATAGGGGTTGGTATTAGTTAATAATTTATTGGATTGGGTATTAGTTAATAATTGGTTTGTTTCAGATGTGCATTTTTGCATCTCTATTATTTAGCCTTAGTTTTGTAAAAATGAAAATTTGCTCGCAGCAACATTTTTTAAAACTAAAGTAGATTTGATCCCTATTCTCACGGCAAAAGTTAATTGATTTATTTGTTCACAACGAAGTTTTGAGCTTACCATTTTGCTTTTACGTTCCTGAACAAAATGAAAATATTTTATTTTCTTTTTGTTGTTTCCATGGTATTATATTTATTTCCCTTTACTTTATTTCTGAGAATGCAATAAATGAATAAGGCACTAGTGACATTATAGAACGCGTGTATCAATATCCCATCGTTATTTTCCCTTCTCCCCTGCTAGATTCATTCAGATGGAATCGTCTTTACTTGGCAGATTGCCGAATTACATACAATCCGTGGTCAAACAGTACGCAGTCCTTCCACGGATTGTATTGAATTGGCAAACGTCCAGTTAAGACGAGTGTATCTGAGGGGGGAAAGTGAAAATTTGATGCGCATGTTCCACTTATTTGAATGAGACTCTGCTTAACACATTGACTACAAGGGACGAGATAACTCGTCCTCCAGAATTATGCTGTATGTGCTAGGAACGAGATAACTCATCCTCCAGCCAACACGTTGCTATATTTTTTCAGCGATAACTCGTCTTCCAGAATTATGCTGTATGCGCTAGGAACGAGATAACTGGTCCTCCAGCCAACACGTTGCTATATTTTTTCAGCGATAACTTGTCCTCCAGGATTATGCTGTATGCGCTAGGGACAAGATAACTCGTCCACCAGCCAACACGTGGCTATATTTTTTCAGTGGGTTCCATTGGCTTTCCTGATTGTTCTGCCACGCATAGACGAGCATTTAGACAAGGTTCAAAAAGAGAACACAAGATGGCCACTGCTGCGTTTGCTGTGAAAACATTTTCTGATGCAAGCAGGCGTGCGCGCGATCAAACGAGATAGCACGCGAGTTTTTTGTGCTGTAGTCTGTGAGTAAATAAAAACGTAAAATGACCAAACGCAAGTGTATGTCGCTCGAAGATGCAGTGATATATGTTACTTTATCGGATGATGACTAGTTGACGATGATGACAGGGATCGCGTTATCATGGAAAACATGTGCGTCCAAACCTACCTTATGTGTTTTCCCTTGCTTTGAAAAATATCACAGTGTGGAAAATTTCTTAAAATATATATATATATAGAATTCGTTTTGTATGCTGTATTATTCATGAAAAAGTCCAATAAAACTGTTTTTCTTCAAATTGTTTCAAATAATTAGCTTAGCGCAGGGAGTCCATATATAGGCTATCGACGACGCAGTCAATGTGTTAATTTAAAGGCTACCGTACATCTGCAAAAGCTGACATCCCTAAAAACGAATTGACGCTTCCACTTCCGCTTGTAAACCGGATGTTTGCCTTTCCATACAATCCATGGTCAGACAGTTAGAAGGCATGTCAGTGAAAACGAGTAATGGATTGAAACTGTTGCATAAATGTAAACATCAGTGCCTAACAGCAATAGATGCATTGGTGACTGTAATCTGGCAAGAAATATTTTTTCCAAATTCCATGGCCACAAGTCGTTACGGAAATGAAATGAACGAATTTTCACTGGCGAAAATCACATTTATATAAATTTTCCTTCACGGTGTAATTTTAACTAATTTCTGTAGAATAAACGAAAATCCTGCCCCACCATACTCGTGTTTCTTTGAAGACAATTTCTCAAATCTGACTATTTGGAACTCTTATCTAAATCCTCAACGTCTCCTAATTATCGCTCTGTCACTGACGATATTGTGGTGGTTTCACTGCCTCAGCGATGGATACAAAGTCAATTGTTGTCGCTCTTTGGCCGTATAATACTTGTCGTTGCTTTTTACAACAACCTCTACTACTTTACTGTTCCAAACCACACTATGGCTTAATCAACAAGTCATGTTTGGAGATAAATAATTTTTGATAACAGATCAAATCGCTGCCTACGAAATAAACACAATTGTTTGTGCATCGTGTTACATTGAATCGGTAAAGCAAAATATGCCAAAAACACTTCGTCTTGTCTCATCAGGCGAAAGTAGTTAGTGCAAAAAAAGTCTTTGTTTTCTTTCTGGCAAAGGAATTGATTTTGTTTTCTGAAATTTTTCAAGTTGTGATCACCATGAGTCATTCCATCTCATCAGGCGTGCTAGTAGTTAGTGCAAAAAAAAGTCTTTGTTTTCTTACTGGCAAAGGAATTGATTTTGTTTTCTGACATTTTACAAGTTGTGGTTACCATGAGTCATTCCTCGTCAACTGACCTGATTCTTTAAATCGTCCCCGGCTCGACTACTCTCCGAATGGGAAGAAATTTTGCTGATGTGCCTTTAAAACTAATCTATGCAAATTTTCAGCTTCCGAGATCCTAATTCTGGGGATCTAAAATCTCCAGAAAATAGCCCTAAGAATGCCATATCAGCTTTGTGAGATGAATTGCCATGTTTAAGCGAAGGTTGTAAAATTTTTTATCGCACTGGAAGCCTGAAATTTTGGTAGCTTAAAGAACATTAATCGTTGAAACGTTTTAGTATTTTTGTGTGTTAGAGCTCTTTAGATTTTTGTGTAGCACACATGTAAACTCGTAAAAAAGCCCGGTGGGGAAGTTTTTCCTGGATTTTAGGTAGTCATAAATTTTGATTAAAAATAATTCAAAAGCTTCGTACTCGGAAGCTGAATATGTTCATAGTTTAGTTTCAAAGGTATCGCTATAAAATTTCATTCGAATCGAAGATGGTCGAGCAGACACCACTAGGTCACTTGATATGGAATGTCGAACGTATCAACATTCACTCTGGTGCTAAAATACTTCTCAACTCGAAAGGCTGTGCCGGTGGCGCCCTCGCAGTTGTTAAAACTCTCGCACGTCTCGTTTGCTGGGCAATCCTTAACGGAAGAGCTGGTGCAGATGTGCTGACGCACAGGATAGTTTGTTTGTACCTAATGTTTTCATAACTAAATTGAAGTACTTAAGTTTTGTCCATTTACTTTTTTAACATACGTCCAATATTAATTTACCGAAAGAACCTTATCAATATTGTTGAAAAGCATTTTGAAGGTTAGTCTTATTTGTGTTAAAGAATTAAATAAATGTAAGTTATTATACCATGTTCTTTTTTTTGAGCAGTCATGATTGCTTATTGTTTTCATTTGACTGTTTTGGTGTGCTATCATTTTATTTCCCCGCCAGCACCCTTTGCAGTATCACCGTCGACGGGCTCCTCACGATGCTGCTCCTCTAGCGAAAGCCATCTCCAGATTGCGTCAATATCCTACACACGCGCGCATACATACACAACTACACACACACGTACATACACACACATACATAAACCTACACACACGTACATACACACACACACATACATAAACCTACACACACGTACACAAACACATACACTCAAACACATATATACACACTCAAACAATACACACACACGCCTACATACAGACACCTACACATACACACACAACTACCCACGCACTCATCACACTCATGCCTGCACACAGACACAAACACATATGCCTACACACGCATACACTACACATTCCCCACCACACACAAACACTCAAACACACAACTAACCACACACACATACACATACCCCCTACACACAAACATACATCCCCCCCACACACACATAAATACACATGCCTACATACACACACACACACGCGATTGCGAAAAACATAATTTGAATTCAAAAGGTCTAAATTCAAATTATTATTATTATTATTTTTTTTTTTTTTTTTTTGCTTTTTTAGATGTCTTTTTTTTTTTCAATTACTAGTCTTTATCACATAAGACGCAAAAAGTAGGAATAGTTGGGGTAAAAGGAAAAATAACTTTAATGTTTCATCTGCATGAATTTGGACACAAAATTTTGTGCATTGTGACGACGCTTTTTGAGAATAACTAGGTATGAACCTTTTAACTTTATAACTAATTGTTAGCAAATGCATACTTGCCAAATCTACTGTTTTTAACGGGAGACTCTCGTTTTTTGCTTCCATCTCCCGATTTCCCGTGTTTTTATTATTTTCTCCTGTTTTTGAAGTTTTTCAGTCAATCATCAAAAAGTTTCACTTTCTTCTCAACAGACGGCGCCCTTATCTAGTCTACCAATGTCAGGATGAGAATTTTTCCTATTCATACCTCATTTAGTAAAAATTATTTTTTTGGAAGCTTTCCGTATTGCATGCTCAACGTGTTATAAATCGGTAGGCCATTCTAATAATTCGGTAGGCCATTCTAATAATAATTATCCATTTATATAAAATCAATTTATATAAAACAAGATGATAATAGATAAGCAAAGAGCTTACCTTCATTTGTTCATCTGTTGTTCACGTTGAGACTTCTCTCTAATAATCATTTTATATTTCTTTTAATTTGTGTAGTGTTGTCATTGTTACATGCTTTGTGTAGTCACTGCTGAATAATTTAACTAATAAAGAAATTAAATACATTTGTTAGCTAATGTTACATCACATATCTACATACTACGGTGGTGCGAGAGAGACTGACTGTTTTACAATATGTACAAAAATGAAACAGTTTTGGTTTGGATTTGAAAGTTCGCGTTTCAGTTTACAGTTTTGGTTAGCGTTTAGCAAGGTTCCTCTTCAGTCCACTTCAGAGATCACTATTGGAACGTCATTTCTAATACAACAAAGCACGTGCTTTGCGGAAAATTGCAGCAGATTTCAATCCTTTTGCGTCTTGAAAATATTTCAACTATTTTGAAAGTTTGAAGTTATTTTAACATGTACTACCCTATAACTACGTACACTGGCCTCAAAAAGTTAAGGTACAACCTGTTTTTTGCATCTAATTTGCAAATGAATGAATGTATAAACAAAAAAAAAAGGATATGTGCATTAAACAGTTTTTTAATGGATGCGTCATAGAAATTTGTATACGTGTATTGCAAAAAGATTTATAACAACAAAAGCAATCTTTGCGGAAAAGTCTATTCTTGAAGAAAACAGAACATCACAGTGTTAGATAGTAAAATGCATAGAAACAGTACAGAAATGGGTTCTCACAAGGAATGTGTCCTCCCTGACTTGAATGCATTGGCGCATTCTATTTTCTATGCTGTTTATCAAGTTGTCGAACACCGGAATAGGAAGCGAAGACCAGACACAGAGTAAGCCTTGTTCCAGCTCATGTAACGATCTTGGAGGAGGATTTAAAGCCGTAACCTGTCTGCCAAGACAGTCCCAGAGATGTTCTATCGGATTCAGGTCTGGAGATCGAGCTGGCCATTTTCATTCGTTCCAAACCGTAATCCTCAAGATACTCCTCAACAATCCGAGCTCGGTGAGGTCGTGCATTACCATCCATCAGAATGAAGTCATTACCAATAGCACCAGTATATGAGCGGACGTATGGATCAAGGATCTCATCTCGATATCTCAGCCCAGTCAGAGTTTTTCCATGGAGCAAATGCAGGTCAGTGTGACCACTGAGTGAGATCCCTGCCTAAAACATGATTCTACCACCTCTAAGACTGTGTCTTTCAACAGGGTTGGATTGATGGTATCTAGTGTGATACCATCCACTAGATGTGGTATCTAGTGTTCCCTTCAGATCAGTAGACGCCCAGAATCACTTTTCAATGTAAATCTGGACTCGTCTGTGAACAGCACAGAAGCTCATTGCTGCTGGGTCCAGGAAATATGTTCTCTTGTCTAGCATGCGCGGATGTGTGTGTGTATACGTTATTTCCCAATAATTAATGTGATATCGATTCCGTCTAATATATCTCGTTTTCTCATATTTTGTGCAATATATTAAGTAATACAAATATAATGTTCGATAAGGGTGCTGTTTCATGTCTAGGGGGCTCTAACTATGTTAAAAACCTATTTAAATTGTCGTTAGTAAGTTTTATGGACTACTTAGGAAAATATTCGGTTTATAAATACAGAATCCTACTTCGCGGAAATTCAGTTATCGCGGTGAAGTCTGGAACGAATTAACCGCGATAAACGAGGGCTAACTGCATGCAACAGTTTTGTCTTTCCTCACGATCACGCTCGGTCGGGAGAATAAGGAAACGATCTTCGTGGCTTCCAGCCATGACGTCACAGCATGGATTAGATTCTGAATCGAATGCTGCAATTTCCACAAAATCCCATGCAAAATATACAGCATTAGAATTTTTGGTAAGAACTACATATTGTTAATGACATTATGTTGATGCCTTACAGAAATTTATGACAAAAAATACCCTAAAAATATCGTTGACAAACATCAGCTACGATTAACCCTTTACTGAAAAATGTACGGCATTAGGATTATTTTCTTTTTCAACCTTAAATAAGCTCAAAAACCGTATAGTAATATCAAGTTACTTCTTCAGTCAACCACATTGAGTTAAAACTTTTCTTTCAATTAACCAAGTTTACCTCATTGTTTAAAATTAATTACTTTATTGTTGTACCACCCATTTTAAACGACAATAATATAAAAAGATAATATATTCCGTCCTGTACTGAAAAACTTATTTCCGTAGAGAAATAAATAAAACTAATATATAAAAAAATAACTTATTATAAAATTAACGTTTTTTTAAATTATATTATCATGGACAATAATTTTTAGACGGCATCATTTTAAAAATTTATTTTGAATATTTAAGAATGTTTCTCAACTAATGCCGTACATTTTCAGATGACCTGCAACCCTCGTTCTAAAAGGAGGGTTTGGCACCCGCATATATTCACCCCCGCACCAATAAATTGGTACGGCATTGAAAAAAAAGGAAATGATGTATAAAAATAAAAGAAAATATGCTAATGCCGTACATGGTAAAATTACTGAAAAAGTCCGTAAGATAATTGCAAAAGCAAAAACTCTGGGCCTTTCCAGACCCCCCCCCCCTTTTTTTTGTACGGCAATAAATCAAAAATGATTTTTAATTGATCATCTTTAAAATAACCTATATGCGGTACAAAATCTTTTTAAGCGAAACTTGTGGTTATTGAATGATTTGATTCGCTTTCCTTTTATTTTTTGTATTACGTTATTTTAAGCCACTCCCGTTTGGAGTCGGTTGTATATTTGCTTTGGAAGTGAAAGCATCGTCTGTGTTCGTTGAGGCGCTTGCCTAACCCTTTTTGCTTTGATATGTTTCGATATTAATTAGCTTTAGACTTCATTAATAAACTTATTTTTATATAATGGCTTGACTTCATTGCCCATTTGAACCACATTCGTTTTTACTTTTTATCGTAAACCTTTCTACCCTATTATCTACCCTTTCCTAACTTCCTGCTACCGGTGTAGTCGCATGTCATGTGCCGTCCAAAATGTGTGGCGTGGTGCTTGATTTCTTTTTTACGAGCAATACTACCAGGGCCGGATCAAGCCAGCGCGGGGGCCGTAGCAAATAATTCCAAGGGGCCCTCGTTTTCGAATGATATAGTAAACAATATAGCACTTCTTCATGGAGACGGGAGTTGTATATGTAACAAGCATGAATACATGAATGTGGGTATAGTTTTAGAGCTTTACGAAGGTAATGATCCCCTTCTATTGCTCCTCGTCTTCCCGTTACTACATGCTTTTAAATTTTAATTCCAAAAACGCAATTTTTGGACGATATAAAGAGAGGGGGGGGCCGGGGGCTTACCCCCGGAAAATTTTCGATATTTCAATTCTAAAAACTCAATTCTAACAACCCCTGATCATATTAGAAGGAGAAGATTCGGAGGCCATTATTTGGAGAAACTGAAGTCAAAGAACCCGAATGCATCCTATCTTAGGTAAGATCAAAGGAAAAAATTTGGGTTCGCAGCGACTCTCCAGGCAGTTTTTTAAAATTGAAGTTTTAAATAAAACTGTAGATTATCCTTAACGATGCTGTAGAGAGAGGAAAAAGTGGTGTTCAAGGTGGTCCCATTGGAAAATTTTTGAATTTATTATTTTTTATTAATCTAAAAACACAATTTTAAGCAAAAATTCTCGAAATTATATACTCTGAAATGGTATTTTATTTTACGTTCTTTGGTGATTTTGGGGCGGAGTTCGCGAAAGCCATCCCCTGGAAATTTTTCGAATGTAAAGTTGTGAAAACGTGAAAGATAGTAGGCCATTGCGGGTTACGTTTCGGTTTGGGATGGGGTTCAGGTACTCTCCGTAGCAAGACGGAAAAATTTCGAAGTTTAAGTCTTAAAAACTACATTTTAGACCATTGTTAACAATGTTGGAGGGGAGAGGTACACTCCTGTTGAAATTTTTCGAAATTATAGTCCAAAATACGCATTTGTATGCCACCTTATTAGACGACGTTATAGGACGGGATCGGACTCGGTATTACACCCATGGAAATTTTTCGAAACTGAAGTTCCAGAAAGCAGTTTTAGCGGGTTTTCGATTATTTTAAACAATTTTCTTCCTGATTTTTTCTGAATTTCAAGTTCGAATAACAAAGTTTTCGGCTACCTTTGGTGATGCAAAAGAAAGGGGTTAGGTTCGGGGCATGGGTGACAGCTTTTTAGTTCCCTCCCACTCAGAGGAAAAAAAAAATTAAAAAACGATATTTAAAGTCTTTTTTCTACACATAATTATTTTAGTTCATCAAAAAATAATATTCTCTTAATAATTCATTTATTTCGCTCAGCATAAGTGTGAAGTCTCAGAATCTTTTTCTTCTATCATGATCTCTTAATTTTGCTCATTGTTGTTTAGTGTTGGATCTACGGGCTCGTGTCACGGGCGGAAAATTTTGAGGGTGATATATTGACATGAAGTTACGTAACCAAAAAGAGTTTAGGATGACTAATAGTTACTTTTTCAGGGCTCCAATTTCGAAAACTTTAAGAAGAAAGCCACATTTAAACTATTTCTGGATGGTAACCCTTTCCCCTCTCTTGTCTAACATCACCAAAGAGAGCCTTAAAATGTGGTTTTAGAATTTGTGCTTTAAGAATTTCAGCATCCTCCTTCTCCTGCTATCAACAAAAATTGCTTAAATTTGAGTTTCTAGAGCCTAAATTCCGAAAAATTCCGGGGAAAGCCAGGGCCTGATTAATGCACAGTCCAACGGGTCCGCGGACCTGAGCACAACAAATTTAGGGGCACCAAAATAGCCTAGCCTAAATTCACTTTCTTTCTTTTTTATTATTATTATTATTATTATTTTAAGCTCATTTTACTTTTTCTCAACTTTAAGGGATACGGGGCTCAAAATTTTTAAAAATCAGCGCAAAACCTCATCAAGTTAAAAACATTTCGCGTAAAGAAGTCGTTCCTTAGCTCTGGAATAGCCCTGCAGCTTCTTACATTGCCTATAGCAGCTGTTCCAGTGAACGTTTCTTTTCATTTTTGAAAAGAATCAAAAATCATTTGAGAAGCTGCGTTTCTGTCAGAATTAGTAAGATTTTTTTTTTTGCAGTTTTAAATTGTTTTTTAACTTTTTTTCGCCTTAAGGTAAGGCAATTTTAACTGTGTTTAGTATGGTGACTATCAACTATTTGGTATTCAAGTCCCAGGTTTCCTTTCAAATGTAGTAATGTTCCTTTAAAGTGTAGTTTCTAGTATATTAGGTTTCTAGTATGAAACATTGACTTTAAAATTGTGCGGATTTGCTCATGGGCGGGGGGGGGGGGGCACCAACATCTACTCAGGACCTGGGCACTAGTTGGGGACCCTGGAGAAAGCCCTTAAACCATCTCGATTTCAAAATTTCAAAAAAATTACAAAGGAGAATACGCACCTACTTCCTTAGCTTCTCAACATTCGGGGGAAAAGGCTCCAAAGCATCACTCTTTACCTAAAGTTAGAACTCAAGATAGCCTGCGTCTTGAAGATTTAAGTTTCTAACTTTTTGCGAAGCAAACCCGTTTCCCCCCCCCCCCCCATGACGTCTCCAGTGATAATCTAAAACCACGGTTTGAAACTTGAAGTCAGAATTGTTTCTGGGGGATTTCAGACCCTCATCTCTTTCTAAAAACTTCCTACATAGCTTGATATTTTGTTTTCAGCTATACCATGGGTCGATCCCTCAAACCCTTTCCTGCCTGAAATTGACTTTAGTTTTGAGCACAATTTCAGGAAAGAAACCCTTCTCTCTATTGTTATGAAACAACCAAAACTTTTTTTTCAGGCTTGAATAGCTGAAAGTTTTTAAGACTTCAATTGGGAGGAATTTCTGGAAAGCAATCTATCAAAAAAAATAAGATTTTTAATTTACCTGAGCATTTCGAAAAGCTAAATCTAAACAAAAAGAGAAAGATAGAGAGAAATTTAAACGGGTTAAAGTACGGAAAGTAGTTTCTTTTTTCAGCAATCACGATTGCTTATTGTCTCATTTGACTGTTTTTGGCGTTACGCTGATTTTTCCCACCCTCTGCACCATCACCGTGGACCGGCTGGTTCCTCACGATGCTGCTCCTCAAGCGAAAGCCGTTTCCAGGTTGCATCCATGTCCTACACACACGCGCATACATACACAACTACACACACACGCGCACATACACACACACACAAACACATACACACATGCAAACACTTACACACACGCATACATACGGACACCCACACATACACTACTACCCACACATTCATGCATGCACACAGACACAAACACATATGCCTACACACACATAGACATACCCCCCCACACACATTCATACACATAACCCGTACACACAAACACACACGCCTACATACACACACTCGTGATTGCGAAAAACATAATTTGAATTCAAGATGTCAAAATTCAAATTATTTATTTTTCTTTTTTTTTCTGGAATTTTTTCTCATGGCGCGGGCCCTCAGGAGCGCGGGGCCCGCAGCATTTGCTACTTCTGCTCTATGGCTAATCCGGCCCTGTATACTACGGCTTACAATAAGATTCCCGGTGAGTCAAATGATCCCCCCCTCCCCCCATTTTTCTTCCTGGATTGCGAACTATTTTGGTTAGCCCATGCCGTGCAATCTATCACACTGCTTCTTCCGCGAAACGCTAAAATGTTGGTGTGAACCTGGCTAGCAAATAGCACTTCAGCTCGCTAAATAGATCAGTGTCTCTCGATGTTTCAAGTATCTGTGCTGTTTACTTGCAACCGCCGGAAAGACGGCGACGCCTTGTGCTACATGGCTGTGTACTTTGTACTTTTGTATTCTACAGTACTTTATTGTGTGATATTAGACCTTTATAAGTTGATTTCAGAAAGTCTAAAAGTTTTAATTTGTTCACCCAAATTCTTGATTCCAAAATGGAAAGAACAACATAGTGCAGTGGAATAATGTTGCTCGTGCATGTTTGATACCCTGTTAGATCGAAGAAGTTGTTGACATTGAACTTTCTGATCGCTCTAAATCTTGATCAAGTAAGTTTTTTTTTTTTTTTTTGAGTAATCACGATTGCTTATTGCTTTTATTTGACTGTTTTTGGCGTCCTATCATTTTATTTTCCCACCGCCACGCTCCGCACCATCACCGTCGACCTCACGATGCTGCTCCTGCAGCGAAAGCCGTCTCCAGGTTGCATCCATGTCCTACACACACGCGCACACACACATACACAAACATATACACACACACAAACACATACACACACAAACACATACATACACACAAACACATACACAAATACACATACACACACGCATACATACAGACACCTACACATATACACACACACAAAAACACACACAACTACCCACACATTCATGCATTCACACAGACACAAGCACATATACCTACATATACCCCCTACACACAAACACACATCCCCCCCCCCCCACACACACATAAACACACACGCCTACATACACACACACACTCGTGATTGCGAAAAACATAATTTGAATTCAAGAGATCAAAATTCAAATTAATTTTTTTTTATCTTTCTTTAAAAACTACATGCATAAAGCTGAAAATTTCCGCATTTAGTTTCAGTTCGGTTGTTGCTGCGAAAGTGTTCATTTTATGAATTGTAAGGAATGAGTTAGGACATTGATGATCATAAAAAAAGATCTTTTGATTAAAAATTTCACCACTGATCGAAATATTTTTATTGAATATTTGTCCGTGTTTACAGAACAAGCATCAGAAGGAATTAAAAAAATAAAATAGCTTATAAAAGTATTTGTAGTTTGTCCTTTGCTATTGTCAAAAAAATATTTTTTCCGAGTTTTGTAGGAGGAGAGGTAGGTGCATCATCAATTCCTTGCAGTCACCACTTTCTAGAAGACTAACAGCTGAAATGGCTCAAGGAGCCTTGTTCCTCGCACTATCTGCAATTTTTTTAATTTGGACGCTGGTTACCATTTTGTTGTTTTTTCCAAATCTGGAATAAAAAATTTCTAATTTTTCTTAAAACTTAAGTTGAGAACATTACAATTAGCATTTCAGGGGTTAATTCAGACGCAAATTGGGTCTGCTTTGCATCCCTTTCACATAATTCTATGTCGTGTAAGTGGCCACTTCACTAAAATTATACCTTAAAATCAGGCTGTTCACAAAACTTCTGGGGTAAAAATGCTTCTTTCATCACTTCTTGATGACAGAACTGTTTAGTTTTAAGCTTAAGCTTAATCCATTCGACTGATAGCAAAAAATCAGTAATATCGCTGGCAACCAATCAAAATTCAATGCAGATCACCCAGTGCTTTCCGCAAAGACATGTGTACGAACCCACTGACCTGTTACTCTGTTCAAACATGCCCATTATGGTTACTGATTGCAACTGTCACTAGAGAACGAACCAAGAACATGGGCTAGTTTTTGTGTTAACAGCAACAGCTATTAAGCATATTTTCTATATCTATATTGCTAACTAGCTGTACCCAACGCGCGTTGCTACGCCAACAAAAAAATACATCATTATACTGATTTTCATGACAATCGGTTGAACGGGGCAGAAGTTGCTACTCTGCAGTGCCACCTGGTGGCGAGTGACTTCAATGAGCATATTATGCACCTTCTCCGTGGAAAAATACATATATATATAGCAATTTTCATAATCATCGGTCCAGGTATCCAGTGACTCTACTCAAATTTTGTACTCACGCAGTTTGCAAGATCAATCCATCGCTAAAAATATCAAATAGAAAAAGTTTTAAATCCCCCCGTTGCATGAAAAGCCATAAAACAATAAAGAAAGAATTTATTTGTTCAAACTCAAGAAAAATGCTAACTTCTTATCTATGAGATCTTTCACGCGAATTAATTTCTGCAGCCGATCATTTTATTCGTATTTATCCAATGGATTGTGACTTAAATTGGAATAAAAAAGGAACTATCGATCGAATTTTTTTTCGAACTGGTCTATAAACATTCCCAGTACCAAAAATAACAAACGGAAGTTTCAGCCAAATCTGCCGGGTAGTTTTTGAGTTCATGGATGACATACAGACAAACATTCATTTTTATGTGTACAGATTAGTAGTGTTATTGCTATTTTGTAGTATATTTAGTACTAATAATATCTTGATATATCTAATATTTTGTGTATTCCTGTTATTTTCAAATATTTTGAATCCAATTTTTAAATTTTTTTTTCGATTGAGTAGTGTTTGAAAAAAAAAAATTACTAATCAATTAAAAATTTGACAGCAAAGTAGATTAAATGTTACTGAAACTAATTTTCTTGTAAAAACTGCTCGTGTTATTACTCCTGAAGATTTTGCTTTTGACTCCTGAAAATTCCTGAAATTCATTTTGCCTGCAAGAGTATGAACCTTGCCTCCCTTCTCACGAGAAGGGAGAAAAAGCTCCCCCCCCTCTCTTTTTTTTGAGGAATCACAATTGCTTACTGCTTTTATTTGACTTTTTTTGACGTTCCTTTGATTTTTCCCACCAGCACCCTCCACAGCATCACCGTAGACCAGCTCCTCACGATGCTGCACCTCTAGCGAAAACCACTTACAGGTTGCATCCATATCCTACACTTACACGCATACATACACGCACCTACACACATATACATATATGCACCTACACACACATACACACACACACACCTACACACTCACATACACCAGGGTTGGCAAGAACCCGGGTTTTTTTAAAAAAGCCCATGAACCCAGGGTTTTTTGGGATTTTTTAAATAAAACCCAAAAAACCCAACTAAAGCTGAGTTTTTTTAAAAAGAAATGTGGGTTTTTTTGTCTTTTTTTAGGGAAAATGTGCGTACTTGTAGCATATTGTAGTATAAGTATATGGGCAAAGCACAAAAATTGTCTTGAGGTAGAAGAAAGCTGGAAAATTCAGCGTTTTCTGAAGAAAAGTATAAAAGACGACAAAACCCAAGAATGGTGAAGTTTCAGTTTTTTTAGTTTCTGTGGTTATCAACAGTTAAGGCAAAGTTACTTCTCGAGTGATAAAATCTATTGTTCGTTTTTAATTACTACATTTTTCTTTTTTGAATTTCACTCTATTGTATTTCATTTTGTTATGCAAAACTACTGTAGAACCTCAAGTAGTTTAAATCCCTTTTTACTGAATTACAGCTTAATCAAGACATTTCTTTCAATTTATGTTGCCTGTTTTTATATTTCTGTGTACAGAATAAAAACTATTAAACTTTTTCGTAAGATAATAAAAATACTGTACATCCTATTCTGTTTTCTGTCCGACCATTTGTAACACCTGTTAATTTCTAAAAAACATACCTTGTTTATTCGAGAATTGTTACGTGTTGGTTTGCAGAAAATGATTCAAATGAAAGCCTTTTAGCTACAGTAGTTTCCTGTGTAACAATCTACAAATATTGAGAATATCAGACATGACAGGCCTTAGTCAAGATAATTTGAGTTATTTATGGACCAGTTAAAGAAAAAAGTTAAATATATTTATTTAAAATCTTAGAAGTATTTTTTTAATGCCATAAAGAGTTAAGAAATACTATTTAAAGTTCAAAATTCATTTTTTATGTCCATTGTCTGTGGTGAAGAAAAAATCAAAAAGAAGTTTAAATTGTGAAAGTTTTTAAATTAATTATTTTTTTAAAACTACTCAGAAAATTTTAAAAAAACCCCAAAAGTGGGCTAAATAATGGTTTTTTAAATGGGTTTTTTCAAAAAAAAACCATTGGGTCCAATCCGGCCAACCCTGACATACACACAACTACCCACACACTCATGCCTGCACAGACACAAACACATATGCCTACACACACATAGACATACCCCACACACACACCTACACACAACTACCCACATACTCATTCCTGCACACAGACACTAACACACATGCATACACACACACACACATACCCCCCACACACAAACACACACGCTTACATACACACACACTCGTGATTGCGAAAAACATAATTTGAATTCAAGATGACGAAATTCAATTTTTTTTTTTTTTGCGTGTGTCTGACACTCAGCAAAATGTTTGAGCAAAAAAACAAAACGCCTTGCTTTATTTTCGCAATTGGGAAAGTATTATCACATTTTGAGAAAAATCCGACAGTAGCGAAAACACTGCCTTGAAAAGGGGGGGGGGGATAAAGCTCAAAATTAAACGAAAAGAACAACTTAAGTAGAAATGCTAGCCAACATGAGGGCAAAAGGATTTGATGTTTTCTATATATTTTCTTGCAATTCAGATCATAAGATTTTAATTCTAGCACTCGAATTTAAAAAAATTTCTTCACTGAAATACGTCAAGATATATTGTTTGTTTATTTTTTATGGGGCTGGGTACGATTCCTCACTATTTCTATACCTAGTGCATTCCGCAGAAGCTGACATCTATTCTTTCATTTGGCGCTACCAAACTGCAAATAGCCATTACCACTTGAGTATGTCGTTGCGCAGTTCACCCGCACCAGTGGGGGCCTCCAGGCTCTAGAGACTGAAACCGAACTTGGAATTTGATTTCACCGTGAGTATCCAAGCCGACCAGATACTCGAAGGATCTTCGACCTGCCTCATAGTCACTGACCTGCAGCCAAAAATATTTTAGATGGTCCAGCTCCATTTAGCAATGGCTCAAGAAATGCCGCAGCTGCTACAATTTTAAGATATGGGTCATTCTTCAAAAAGTAACTTTTCCGTCACACGCCTTTAACAGTAAAAATCT
This sequence comes from Uloborus diversus, assembly GCF_026930045.1. Classification (NCBI taxonomy): domain Eukaryota; kingdom Metazoa; phylum Arthropoda; class Arachnida; order Araneae; family Uloboridae; genus Uloborus; species Uloborus diversus. The sequence continues at coordinate 5,381,000 of NW_026558098.1, read as the reverse complement.
TAAGGAATAATTTATTTACAATGTTTTTTAATTTCATCAAAGATGTAAACCAGCCAACAATTTTTTAAAGGGAATTAGAAATATATGATATAAGTAGAGCTGTGGAGAGTACACACCCCCACATCCTAACAAAATAGCGGAATTGGCTCAAATAGCCTTTTTCTTAAACGTAAAAAAAGCTGTCAACATACTGTCTTCCTTTCTGCTTATTACACTGACGAAAACTTGTGTACCCTGTTTAATTCAACGTAACCACCGTTTCAGGAAAATCACCTGAAAATGACAATATTGTTCTTACTAATAGTATATCTTTTCTTTTTTTTAATCAATTGCAACACTCTAAATAATAAAATTAACAAATTTTAACATACAAGAATTTTTAATAAAGGAATTGAGTGGGCCTCTAAGTGTCAGGGAGATTGAGAGCCAAAACGGGACCCTTGTCAGTTTGGTTGCCAGGCCCCCCCTATCCCGCTACAATTTTATGCGACTCGGGTTCTGAGTCGGGGCCCCCTCAGAGAAGCGGGACCCTTAGTTTCTTTATATGGTCTCTCACAGGCCCTGCTGATTGCTGATTCATGACATTTTGGCTAAAAAGAAAAAGAAACATACAGTCATTCCTCGCTACTTTGTGCTTTGACTTTCGTGGTTTCACTACATCACGTTTTTTTCTGTTTTTTTTCCCCAAATATAATAATTAGCTTTTTTTATGCGCTCGTGTAAACTGTTTCCTACATAAGAATGACAAAGTATGTCTTTTAAGTAAGGTTAGCTCTTCTGAGGGCTGTAGTTGTACTAGTTGAGGGAGTGGAGGTATACAATCGTCGAAGAAAGAGTTGAGAATCGCTATCTCATTTCAATCATTAAACACTAAATGAAAAGTATAAGTCACTGCATTATTACATCTGTAATTGTAAATGGTGTTCAACAATGTACTAGATTTTTAAGTTGTATGCGTGATACCTTAAATGAGGATAAATGTAGAGGAAGAACGGGGGTACATACGGTCACTAACTGGCAATTAATTCATCATCGAACAAGTTGAGCTATTTTCATAGATTAGTAGTAGTGTGTACGAACTGCATGTGTGTGTGTAGTTTATTTCTCAATAATTGACAATGTGATACCTATTATGTCTAACATATCTCATTTTCTCATATTTTGTGCAATTTTTTGAGTAATGCAAATGTAATGGTGGCTACGTTTCATGTCTAGGGAGCTCTACCCTACGTTAAAAACCTATTTAAATTGTCTTAAGTAAGTTTTATGTGCTCCAATCAGGAAAATATTGGGTTTATAAATACGGAATCCTACTTCGCGGAAATTCAGTTATCGTGGTAAAGTCTGGAACGAATTAACCGCGATAAACGAAGGTTGACTATAATTTACAGTCAAAATACCACAGAAGCTATTGCAGTTCCAAAATTAACCTCATTAGGGCAGTTTCCATGGACACTTTCGACCCCGGAAAAAACCTGCTTTTCGCCACATTCCGGTTATTTGCGGGGTATATGTGGATTTTTTCTCCTCCTGCTTGCTTCTGGGAGTAAAGCGGAATTTTACCCAGAATGCATTGCGCGAAACAAGTTCGTCTACTAGCCGCTAAGGATGCTGGGTGAAAACCGCTTTCTGTGGGACACAGGGAAACCTCTTTTTACACGGAAACCGGGAATTTTTCAATCGGTTTATTTGCGGAGCCAGAGTGGTGATTTTCCGGGTCGAAAAGTGTGTTGTGAACGCGGCTATTGTTATTCAAACTTAACAGCATACCTTAAGAAATCACTTGCCAAAATATTTCTATCGAATTTAATTTTAGTGCTGAATTTCAGAGCAATGACAAATAAAGCTACTTAAAGAGACTGAAGTTGTGTTGTGTGAAATAACGATTGAAGAATGATAAATGATTGATTCATAACAGAGTTTGATTGATGAAAACTTTTGGTGAATGCTAAATGGGTATTCTAAAACACAGCAGTTTTCTTTTTATGAACAAAACACTGGCAGTTTGAAACTCTACTATCTATAGAATTTTGAAGAAAGTCAGTGTGTCACTTATTTAAATATCCATAAAATATTTTAGATCTTTTTTCTCCCGATTTTCCCTGCAGGTGGGAGGGGGGGGGGGATCAAACAAGAAAATTATTGTGTAAAAGTTAAAATACTTCAGAAATGGTTTTCATCGAATAAAGTTCTTTTCACGAAAGTATGTTACTTGACAAAAATGAGCTTATAAGAATGTTTTGCTCTATACACAGTTGATATCCGATTTTGGGAACCTGTAATTTGCGAGCACGCACGATTTTACGAAATTTTGAATTTATGAACATGTTTCATTTTTCACAAGAATTGGTAAAACTGAGTTCAACTGCATTTGTATTTTCTTATTTATCGGTAAACAAAATTATTATTTCTTTTCATTTGCATAGAATTTTTTCGCTATAAAAATATTTATTTGTGTGCACGATATCAATATTTCTTCTTATTTTTTTATTCTCTTAATGTATGTTAATTCTTTTCAATATTTTCAGCTGTAATATGGATTGTGTGACATCAGGCTCCAACCTGTATGATATCAATCTTTAACTGTAACGACAGAAACTTTCCTTTGAGCGTACATCTCAAGAAATTTATCAAAATAAAGGTTTCAAGGAAGACTACTCAAGTACAATTTTCTGAAATTCTACTTTTAAATGAAGAGCTTTGTTTTCTCAGCGTAACGACTCAGCGAAAGCAAAGAGTTCCATCTGATGAGCTGGTAATTGTACTCATCTGCAATGTGGGTTCGCTTTTGCTTAAAGAAATATTTAGTTTCGTTGCTGTTGTTGCAATTCCAGAAGACTGACTTTATGCATCTTACAGAAGTCTACCACCAACAATAGATTTTCCAGTAAGTCCTGCTTGGAAATTTAATATCGTTTAAAAAAGTTTTTTAAACTTTCACGTATCCCATACGGAAATACAACGATATGTACTAGTTGTTTCGCTTTTTACATCATTTTCTTTCTTTGGCGTCCAAGTTTTTGCAGGGTAGATCCATGCTTGTTTTTGGACAAACGTTTTGCCTTGTTCAACAATGGCTAGTCAGTTAACGCCCCGTGTTAATGCGAAGCAGAATTCATGTGAACCTGCTTCAAAGGCATTTCCTTCCGCTTCAGAGACTAACAAAAATATAGGAGCCCACGCTCTCAAAAAAACATATTCGTGCGAACATTGTGATAAGGCGTACACTCGATCTTCCCATTTAAAGACACATATGAAGGTCCATACTGATGAAATATCTGTTCATCAGTACTCGTGTGCATGTTGTACCAAGTCCTTTTCCTTGCGCTCGGACTTGACAAAACATGTGAGGACCCATACAGGGGAAAAACCATTTGTGTGCGAATATTGTCCGAAAGCATTTGCTCAAGCCGGCAACCTAAAGATTCATATCAGATCCCATACCGGCGAAAAATGTTTTTCATGTGAACGCTGTCCGAAATCGTTTTCTAATGGCTCTGACTTAAAGAGACATTTAAGAACCCATACTGGCGAAAAGCCGTATTCGTGCGAGCATTGTGCTCAGGCATTCAACCAAGCTTCAGGTTTGTTGAAACATATGAGAACCCATACTGGTGAAAAGCCCTATTCGTGTGAATATTGTTTATTGGCGTTTTCTGATTCTTCAACTTTAAAAAAACATTTGGTGGTTCACACGGGTGAAAAGCGTTATTCGTGTGAATATTGTGCTAAGGCATTCACTCAAACTGCAAGTTTAATGCGACATATTATGACTGTTCACGCTAATAAAAAGCCCTATTCGTGCAACTACTGTCCAAAGGGGTATAAACAAGCCCACAGCCTAAAGTATCATATCAGAACCCATACTGATGAAAAGTGATTTTCATGAGGCTGCTGTCCACAAAAATCGTTTTCTAGCGGTTCAGACTTAAACAGGCACTCAGGGCCAGAATCAGGGGAGGGCAGCCGAGGCTACTGCCCCAGGGCCTCCACAACAAAGGGGCCACCCACAATACAATCTTTACAAAGTATCCTACTTTTACAGTATGAAAATATCGGATGTATACATATATATCAAAATATTCGGATATATATCAAAGTATCGGATATTTTCGAAAATATGATGTTCCTTTTGAACCCTGATTAGAGGCCTCCACTCCTTTGTTGCCCCCGGGGCCTCCACACTTCCAAATCCGGCCCTGGAGGCACTTGCGAACTCATACTGGCAAAAAGCTATATTCGTGTGACTAGTATTCATGCATATTTTCTGACTTCTCAAACTATAACAGACATTTGAAGTTCCACACTGTCACGAAAGTATGATCCTCTTAATAGTAGAGATGCAGAGTCATATTGAAAGTGACTGACTCCAGGAGTTCATCGACTTCGACTTCGACTGCTTAAAACCAAAATCAGTTTGACTTAGACTCCACAAGCACTGGCAGAGTTGGGGACTTTGAAAGAAAATGACTTACTCTGACTCTGAATTTTTAACCTTCGACTCTAAATGTGACTCCCTAGCCCTGCTTAATAGTGTTCAAAGGAGTTTACGAAATTTGCAAATTCAATGATACGCTTAACAGTCTTTGCCAAGGGAAAGCCTTTTTTGTCTGACCTTTAAGCACGCTTTTTTGATTCCTCTGGAGTAAAGACGTGTTTGAGAGCCATACTGGCCTGTTTGTGGGACAATTGTTCGAAGGCATTTTCTGTGTATTTGCCTTTAAAACAAATTTCTGAGTCAACTGTTGGAAAAACCTCACTAGTTTGCATATTGCGGTCTTTTTTGACCCTTCAGGCTTAAGGACGGCAGTTGGAACATAGTGGTGGAGAGCACTCATCATGTGACGATTGCTCGATGATGCTTCTTTTGCTTCAAAGTTGAAACAGCTTAAACGAGTCCACCTGGCAAGATCTCCTGTTCATGGGATTACTGTTTTAAGCTATTTATTCCATCTTCCAGATTGAGGGCGCATATGAGGCAGTGCGAAACAAAGGGATGTAAGTGGCAAAATTAAAAATTTAGAGATAACCGGTACACAAGGCTTGCGTTTGATGAACCTCACCGGTTGCTAACTGCAGTGTTCTTGAGAGCTACCGGTTAGCTGGTTGCTTCCGGTGTCGTTCTATGAGCCTCACCAGTTGATCTACCAGTCAACCGCAACTTAAGCTGGTTGATTGGTTGTGGGAAACACGTGACATTTTTGATCAATTATAAGTTATTTTCACCTACGTGTTGTTCGTCTGCATCATGTCTGCGCAAGTAACCTGTGATCAACCGAAAGCGTTCGATGAAGCATTGGCTCGTGAGCAACCTGTTAGTAACCGCTGACATCATTGTTGTCACGTGATTAACCAACTGGGCGCTACCGGTCGTGCTCGTCGAACATAAGCATGTTAGGTGAACCTTTCTTCTGTCTTGGGGCAAGAGATGGTACTAGTAGCGCTAGTAGCTGCTGTTATACAGCATGATTGAGGGGGAAAAAATCAATGAAAGCTTACCTAGGATGTCATCTTTATTCGAATTTTGCTCAAAACTTGAAAATGTCCACTTACATCCCTTCGCTTCTCACTGCCTCATATGAGTGTTCCTTCCTGCTACGAACCACAGTTTTGTGAATTGGGTTTTAAGACTTTTCTGTCGCTTCAGGTTTGAAGAACATTTGACAGTCCATTCTAAGTGGAAACAAAATTGCATTCACAGTGTTTAAAAGCAGAGTTTGCCAAGCAAAACACTGCAAGACATTCGAAAGCCATGCTGGTGAATGGCTTGTATTAGAATGAAATTTGATAATTGATATAATTTGAATACAGTAGAAGACCGTTATAACGCATACTTTGGGACCAGAGCTTTTGCATTATATAGCTTTTTGCGTTATATAGATCATTTCACAAATTTTGAAACTAATATTCAGAATATATCTATATATTAGCACTTCAGAATGAGTTTTATCTGCAATGAGTATTAAAGCACCAATATTACAATAAGTTATTCAAAAATAAATATGTTTCACACTCAAAATCCTGCACTTCTGCTAGCTTCTTGGTTTGTATAACAGCTGCATTTTCAAGAGCCATCTGGTATTTTCTATTTACTGTAAGTACTAATTTTCCCTTAAAAGCTTTGAATTAAGATGGAAAGATGAGAAACTATTTCAAAATTTGATTTTCCTTACAATTTTAGTGCTTGCAAAGCAAAACAGAGGGATTTTTTAAACTTCAAAACATATTGTTTACTTCTGAAAAGTTGTGTGTTTTATAGAGAATTGCGTTTATAGGTCGGCGTTATAACAGTCTTCTACTGTATTAATTTGAATATTAGTTTTTTTGATTGAATTGAACGACATCTTTGCACTTACGAAAATAGCATTAGTGTAGATTTTGCATTGTGGTGTTTACTTCCATGATAACTCCTGCATAATAAAGAAAGTCGAGTGGCAAGAGTTAATATGAGCAATAATTTCCTTTATCAGCAAGGTAGGAATTCGATCACAAAGAGATTATTTATTCACAAAGAGAATTTAGTGACGAAAAAAGTTTTACATTTGGTTTTTCTTCTTATGACCTCGTGATAAGGTGAAATTACATGTTTAACCAAGTTTTCGCTCTTTGTTTAATGGTAGAGCTTTCTTCTTTTCTTTGTTTTCCTACTGCAGGGTTGCCAACTGCTCCACATTTTGCGGAGTTGCTCCGTGAAAATGGCGAAACTCCACGACTCCGCGAAGAAGTTCTTTTGCTCCGCGCTTCCGGGCGAAATGCTTTCAAGCTTAAATTTTGCTATTTTATTGTAACAAACATGTAAAAATGGTAAATCAAAGATATTAATATTCAAAGATTCAAAAAGTGTTTAAAGCTGTTTTATTAATTTCAAAATAATTATTTTTTTACTAGAGTTTAGATCTATTATTAAAGCTCTAAAACAATTAGATTAGTTGCTTTAGTCGTTTTTATTAATTTGTATCCAAACTTCCGAACTGCTCCGCAAAATTTTAAATTGTTCCTCAAAATCAGCACAGATGCTCCTCAAATTGTTTCTCCAAGGTTTGCAACCCTGCTACTGTCAAGAAATGGGATTTCGTTAAAGAAGTTTCTTTTAAATATTGTCCACCTCTGATGGACATTTACCCTGGCGAAAATTCGCATTTGTGTAAAAATAAATAAATAAAACATGCTTTATTCCTTACTCTGTTTGATTTTTTGTCTCTTTAGAATTGTGCTAATAAAGTTCTGTTAATAATAAGTCCTAAACCTCCAGATTTCGCGCCATGAGCAAAATACTTCCAACTAAGAAGGGGGGAAAATCTGGTTGTGGTATTCTTTGCTATGAAGAGAAAAGTGCTGCTCTTTCTAGCTTTTCTTAAAAACCTGCTCTTGCTGGCCAAGGTGTTTTGCACTGATTTGTTTCTGACTGTCATGGGGGGGGGGAGGAGAGAGAGAGACTGTTTTCTAATCACAGCAGACAAAGTGTGAGCTTTTTTCTCATCGCTGGAGTTCTGATGAAGATTTTTTCCTTTATCGTGAGTATTCTTTACATGTCACGAGTGCTCGCGTGGCTAACGAAAATTTGATTTTATTTCGTTTCGTCAACTATTAGACCTGGACGAAATAAATGAACAAATCTGGTACATATGCTTGTGTTTATCAATATAAACCCAAGTGTGATTGATAATTCTTGGGTTTATCAATAGATTTATTTCAAACAAATCTAAAGAAGTTCTTCTGCCCTTATATAGAAGTTTGGTAAGACCCCATTTGGAGTATGCTGTTCAGTTTTGGTCTCCTTATCTTAAGAAAGACATTAATGTATTGGAAAAGGTTCAAAGGCGGGCTACAATACTAATAAGTGGACTTTCCCACTTAGATTATGATTTTAGGCTTAGAAGGCTAAAAATGTACAGGCTTGAGCAAAGAAGAGACCGAGGGGACATGATTCAGCTGTTTAAATTTATTAAAATGAAAGATGTTACGGGGCTGAAGTTTAGCACTGAAAACAGGACAAGGGGTCGTTGTTTCAAGCTATTTAAATCTCAGGCTAACATGGATATTAGGAAAAATTATTATTTTAACAGGGTAGTGGAACCTTGGAACAGCTTACCGGAGGAGGTAGTAATGAGCAAGGGAGTAGACAGTTTTAAGAGGGTCATTGATCTTCACTGGGGATTGTAAATTCACTAGGAAAAGTCTAGCTGGGCCCAGAGCCTGTTGCTGGTCGTCACTTTTGTATTTGTATATTTAGTAGTTGAATGTAAGGGAAACAGGTGGTGTGAGAAAAATTTTCACTCGTGTGAAACGCAAGATATCGCATCACATCTTGTGCAGGAGACAAGGTAGAAGCTTACAAAATGACTGAGCTTCACAGCGCAATTGTTATTTTTAACAGCAACATCGATCCCAAGAGATAGAATATTGTTGTCACAACATAATAAAATGTATATTATTACTTTCGGGACTTGTTGTACATTTGAAATTTTTAAGATATCGTTTTCATCCATTGAAGTTCTTTTCATAAAGGACTGGGACTTGACAAAAATGAGCTTATGGTGATGTTCTGCTGTATGTACAGTTAATGTTTGATTTTCCTTACCTGTAATTTACGAGCACGCACGATTTTACGAAATCTTGAATTTATGAGCATTTTTCGTTTTTTACAAGAGTCTGTAAAAAGAGCTCATCTGTATATTTTCTGTATATTTTCTTCAAGTGTATATGTATTATAACTGTATACTGTACTATAGTCAAACTAAATTACATTTTTTTTCTCTCGCATAGAATTATTTCGCAATCAAAATATTTATTTGTGCTCATGGTTTCAATATTTCTTCTTATTTGTTTTTCTTTCAATATAAGTTAATTCTTTTCAATATTTTCAGCAGTGATCTGGATTGTGTGACATCAGGCTTCAATGTGTGTGTATGGTATCAATCTTTAACTCTAACAACGGAAACTTTCCTCTAAACATACACGTCAAGAAATTTATCAAAATAAAGTTTTCAAGAAAGGAAAATAACTACAATTTTACGAAATTCTACGATCAAAGATGAGGAGCTTTTTAGCCTCAGCGTAACGACTCAACGAAAGCAAAGAGTTCCATCTGATGAGCTGGTAATTGTACTCATCCTCAATGGGGTTCGTTTTTGCTTAAAGAAATATTTAGTTTCGTTGCTGTTGTTGCGATTCCAGAAGACTGACTTTATGCACCTTACAGAAGTCCGCCACCAAGAACAGATTTTCGAGTAAGTCCTGCTTGGAGAATTTTTTAAGTATCATTAGAAAAAGCTTTTGTTATTTTTCACATATCCTACACGAAGATAAAACAAACCTTACTATAAAAAAGTAACCTATACTAACCTAGTTTAAACTTATCCTCTATTTACCAAATTTTGTTTCTATGACATCCATGTTTTTCAAATTGTTCATTGTAATTGAAAAAAAAAAATGATAAATTGAAGAAATTAGAATTTTCTTGAGCACTGGTTTTGGCGATTATTTTATGTCCCTTACCTGCCAAAAGGAATATACTAGGACCTGTTTATCGGCAGAGCCAAACGTGTTTCGTGAGTTACTACCACTAACCTAAAGAAATTAAAGTTACTGTATGACACTGCTCTTATCAATTAATCTCTAAAAAATGTTTTGCCAAGTTTGAAGTTATCATTGACCCTATGTGTTCAAAATCGTCTTTGTTTCTTTCAACAGTGTTCAAAGGATAGTGTTCATCAAAATATTTACCGAATGTTTCTTTATTTTAAGTTGTATAAAAGAAGCTTGGTTTCAAAAAGTTTATAAGAAACTCACAATTTTACTAATAATTTAAATCCTCAGTATGCTTACTTTAGCTAAGAATAATTGCTAAGTAACATTCAAGTCTTTTTTTTTTAATAATCGCAAGTAAATCTGAAGAAAAAAAAAAGTTTGATTAATGTTGAAGTCTCCATTTGCATGGAAATTTGGAAATTTGGTACTGCATCTTGCTAACTTCTCTACGTCCTTGCAAACATTTTTTTTTTCGCAATTTATTGGATTCGTGCTTGAAGAATCTCTCTAAAAATGAGTACTAGTGTAATGAGTTCCTTTTTTTTATATTCTTCTTAGACTGACTTTGCTTAAATAAACAGAGTTGCCTACGACTAATTTTGTCAGTTGTTCTGAGTAAAAAGTTGTGTATCAAAAAATATAAGTAGTTAGATTCCTAAATCAGTTAGCTCTTGACGTATCTGATTGATTCAATTTCTGATAACTGGTAGTAAATTTAAAAATCTACTTTCGCAGGGTTGATCCACCCTTGTTTTTGTGAAAACGAACTTGTTTCGCTAACCTGTTCGGACAATGACTTGTCATTTAAAGTCATATGTTGTTGCGAATTTGAATTCATGTGAACCTTTTTCAAAGGCACTAACTTCTGATTCAGAGATTAAGAAACATGCTGCCAAAAACCCACATTTGTGCGAACATTGTGGTAAGACGTACAACCGATCTTCAAATTTAAAGACACATATGAAAGTCCATAGTGATGAAAAGCCCTATGCGTGTGATTATTGTTCCAAGTCATTTGCTTTGAGCTCAGGCTTGAAGAAACATGTGAGGACCCATCCTGGAGAAAAACCATATGTGTGTGAATACTGTCCTAAAGCATTTGCTCAAGCCGGCAACCTAAAGATTCATATCAGATCCCATACCGGCGAAAAATGTTTTTCGTGTGAACGCTGTCCGAAATCGTTTTCTAATGGCTCTGACTTGAAGAGACATTTAAGAACCCATACTGGCGAAAAGCCGTATTCGTGCGAGCATTGTGCTAAGGCGTTCACTCAAGCTATAGGTTTAAGGAGACATATGACAGTCCATAGTGGTGGAAAGTCCTGCTTCAAGAAGCATATGAGAACCCATACTGACGAAAAGTGCTTTTCATGTGAACGCTGTCCAAAATCATCTTCTGATAGTTCAGACTTGGAGACACATTCGAGAACCCATACGGACGAAAAGTCATATTCGTGTGAACATTGTGCTAAGGCATCCACTAACTTTTCAAGTTTAATGAGACATATTAAGAGATTCCATACTAATGAAAACCCCCATTCCTGCAAATATTGTTCAAAAGCATTTTCCCATGCCCACACCCTGAAGAATCATATCAGAACCCATACTGGTAAAAGCCATATACCTGTGAGTATTGCTTAAAAGCTTTTTCTGTTGCTTCTGCCTGGAAAAGACACTTGAGGGTTCATACTGGCGAAAAGCCATATTCGTGTGAATGTTGTTCAAAGGCATTTTCTACGAGCTCAGACTTAAAGAGACATATGAGAATTCATATCTGAGAAAACCATATGTGTGAATGCTCTCCTAAAGCATATGCTCAAGCCGGCAACCTAAAGATTCATATCGGATCCCATACTGGCGAAAAATGTTTTTCATGTGAACGCTGTACGAAATCGTTTTCTAACGGTTCAGACTTGAAGAGACATTTAAGAACCCATACTGGCGAAAAGCCGTATTCGTGCGAGCATTGTGCTAAGGCGTTCACTGAAGCTATAGGTTCAATGAGACATATGACAATCCATAGTGGTGGAATGTCCTGCTTAAAGAAGCATATCAGAACCCATACTGGCGAAAAATGCTTTTCATGTGGTTGTTGTTGAAAATCGTTTTCTAATGGTGCAGACTTAAAGAGACACACACATAAGAACCCATACTGGCGAAAAGTCATATTCGTGTGAGTATTGTTCCGAGACATTTTCTGTTTTTTTAAGCTTTAAGTTCGTTTTCGAGTCCACAATAGTTGTAAAGCTATATTCGTGTGAAAATTGTTCGAAGGCATTCACTCAAATTTAATATAACATATTGTGAGACTCCATGCGGGTGAAAAGCCCTATTCATGCGGATATTGTTCAACAGCATTTTTCCAAGCCCACAACCTAAACAGGGTCGGACTGGGTCCTCAAAAAGGAGCATACCCCAATTTTTCTGAAGGCGCATGCCAATGGGAGGGGTGGGGTGGGGTGGGGGGGATCGCGGAAAGGATGTAGCCAATCATTTTAGGGGAGCGGTCAGTGGCGGATCCACACGATCCTGTTGAGAGGGGCGATTGAGTAATTCATTAAGGGGGGGAGGGGGGACTAATGAAAATAAATCTTTTAAAAAAGTTTAAGAACTGAAGCATGTTTTTTTTTTCGAATAATGTGCTTTGTTAAAAGAGTTTGAATGAAAGTTTGTTGTGTTGTGTTTCGAGTATCACACACACAAGAATCAAAAATTGAAAAAAAGAGTTTCTACTAATATTCTGGATCTATTACCTAAATTAAACCTTTTAACTTTTGATTCATTTTGAAAACTCGTGAAATTTTTTTAGTTATTATTCAGGTCCTCAATTGTACTTTTTCCCTTATAAAAGAAAGGTTGCAGCACAAAAATGGCATCTCTTTTTACCAGTTTACGTACCGAACATAATGAAATACTAAAATTGCATTTGTAAATAAAATTTGAAGATAGTTTTGATTTGTTTGTTGATTGAGTTTTGTTTAATATTCGCGCAAAGGAAGCAGTCATTGCAGGCTTTCTCCCGAAAATTTTTGTCCGGAACGCATTTTTAGACTTTTTGGAGATTAACAAGTGGAAGGGAGGTTTCGGGGTCCCGTTCCGGAATTTTTTTGAAATGTAAGGGTACATTTTCGAAAACACAATTATTTGCTATCTTTGTGTTCTTGAAGGAAAAGATGAGAGACATGAATTCTCCCCAGTCGTTTTGTGATAGCTTCAAAAAGGCAATTTTAGTATTGCTAAAAACTAGGGGGTTCGGGGTCTTTCCCCCGGAAAAAAATTTGGAATTGAAGTCTTAAAACGCAATTGTAGGCCATCTTTGATGACGCAGCAGAAGACATGGGGTTCTCAGAACTTTTCAACAGAAACTTTTCGATGTAGGACTTCCAAAAACGCTGTTTTGGACGATCTTTGAATGATGTTGAAAGATGAGGAAAGAAAGACATTGGGGCTCCTCTCCGGAAATTTTTCGAAATTGAAGTCTCAAAAAACGCAGTTGTAAGCCATCTTTTATGACGTAGGAGGAAGGAATGGGGTTTGGAACTTTTCATCGGAAATTGTTGGAAATTGGAACTTTGAAATACGATGGTTAGCCACCTTTGGTAGCGTAAAAGGAAGGGATATAGTCAGGAGTAAACCCTCAAATTTTCAATATTGAAACTTCAAAAACGTAATGATAGTGGGTCTTCATTGACTTTAGGAGAAGGACTCGAGATCGAGGGCTCTCCCCCGGAATTTTTTCGGAATTGAAGTTCTAAAAACGTAATTGAAAGCCCTCATTAATGACATTTTCGAAAAAGTTTTCTATTCCAGCGATTTTTTCAAAATTGAAGCTCCAAAAATTCAAAAGTTTTGACAATCTTCGATGGCATTGGAGAGAGGGGGTTGAGGAACTCTCCCCTGCAAAACTTTTGGAATTAAAGTCATAAAAATACAGTTGTAGACAATTTTTTGTGATGTGTTGGGGGAGGGGGAGAGAGAGTTTGGTGACCCTTTAACATAATTTTTTTAACAGAATTTTAGACAATTTTTGCTTATTTGGGAGAGGAGAGATTTTGTGGACTTCCCACTGAAATTGTAAAAACTTGACTGTAAGCCATCTTTGTTAACTTTTAGGGGAAGGCACGTTTCACTAGTTTTTTCAATCTAGTGCCAAAAACGAAAATTTACAAAAAATAGTGAATAAATAAATTCGAAATTTCTGAAGTCGCCCAATGGTTTGATTTCGCATCTTCTGAGCGATATTTTTTTCTCTAGGCTACATTGATGTCAAGTGGTCATTATGTTATAAAATACACTGCTACATATCTATACGAAATTCAACTTTTCCACTATGAAATTCATTAAAAAAAGTGTAGAAAAACTCACTGACAAACGCGTAGACAACTGTATTCAAACGGCAACCACTACCTACTCTACCAACAATAACAAACTTATTCATGTAATTCAAAAATGCAGTTTTAGACTAACTTCGATGATTTTAGAAGATAAAAAGAGAAGGTCTAGTGGCCTCATCTCCATAATTTTTTTAATTAATTTTAATCCTAAAACGCTATTGCCGTCCATCTTTAATGACTATAGGGAAAAAAAATGCGATTCGAAACTGTCTTTCAGAACGTTTTCGAAATCGAAGTTCCAGAATAGGCAGTCTTTTTAATTGAAGATTCGAAGGTCTCTCCCTTTTTTTTTGTTTTTTTGTTTTTTTGAAGAGTCTTAAAAACGCTCTTGTTGGTCATCTTTGGAAACATTACGGGAAACGAATGGATGGGATGGAAGGAACTTTTTCCGGCAATTTTTCGAAATTGAAACTCAAAAGACAGAAAATTTTAAACGATAATATTAGGAAAAGCGGGCTCGGAGGAAAACTTTCGAAACTTCAAAATGAGGGGAAGGTATGAGAGCGTTTGAATCAATTAGAAAACTTTCGTTCTGAATATGCAAGGTTTTTTTTTTTTTTTTTTTTTTTTTCAGCGAAGGCGTTTGCATTGCATTTCATCTTAAAAAGTAGGAAGGGCGCACCTGCCCTCGGGCAGGTTGGCAGACGGGCCAGTCCGAGCCTGAACCTAAAGATTCATATCGAAAGCCATACTGGGAAATAATGCTTTTTGGGTGGTTGCCGTCCAAAATCGGTTTCTAATGGTTTCAGACTTAAAGAGGACATTTGAGAAGCCATACGGGCGCGAAGTCATATTCGCGTTAGTATTGTTTAAAAGCTTTTTCTGACTCTTAAGTCTTGAAAATGCAATTTAAAGTCCATTTTGTTGAAAAGTAATATTGGCGCGACTGTTATTCAAGAGTATTTTCTTACACTTCAAACCATAACAGACATTTGAAGTTCCATACCGTCAAAAGTCCATGATCATGTTAATAGCAGGGCTGCGGAGTCGGAGTGAAAACGACCGACTCCGACTGCATCTCCGGGAATTTTAGAGCCTTCGACTCCGTCTCCTTTACCCCAAAATCAGTCTGACTCCGACTCCACAAGCACCGGCTGAGTTGTGGAAGAAAAATGACCGACTCCGACTCTTGGAATTTTAAATGCTCGACTCCCGAATCCGACTCCATAGGCCTGGTTAATAGAGGTCTGAGGCGTTTGCGAAATCTGAAAATTTGATGGGCATGAGATTCTGTACTGAGGGAAAGCCCTTTTTTTGTGTGACATTTAAGTACATTTTTTGATTCATCGGGCCTTAAGACGTGATTGAGACTGGCTTGTTCGTGTGACGATTGGTCGAAGGCATTTTCTGTGGATTTGACCTTTGAAATGCGAATCAACTCAGAGAAAATCTCACTAGTTTGAATATTGTGCAAAGCTTTTTTTTTTTGACACTTCTGGCTAAATGACACAGCTGGTACTAACAGGTTAGCGCCGCTATATATATATAGGCTGACGCATCAGCTTAAGTTTAGCCATTTTGGATTGGATCTTTCTTTACTGTAGAGCTAGGGTTGCCATAGCAAAGTTTTGGGTTTTTCCCAATCGGCCAAAAGTAAAATCTTATTTAATAAACAAATCACGTGCCGCTAATAATTGCTCGCAGGGGAAAAAAAAATCACCTAATGCGATAACTTGGCAGAAAAGACAGCCATTCAAACACGAGTTCTGATCCAAAATGGCTGATCTTAAGCTGATGCGTCGGCTCGGTGAGTTTCATGCAATATTACTGTTTTAAATGTATAGTTTTTTCAATTTGTCTTAAATTTGAAAAAAAAAAAATGTATTTGATACAATACATTTTCAATAAATATTTATGGAACACAAAATCTGTCAGTGCAGCGAATATTTATTTTCTGTTGTTGTGAAGATATATTGCTTCTTCATTTACTAAACAGCTTCGTACTTATAGTTTGATTTTTGTACTATTTTTATAACTTCGACACTTTTACTTATAATATACGGTGAAAAGTACTGAAAACAAAACTGGGGTTCAATAAATTATCTCGTGTAGAACGACGCAAACGAAAAAAAAGCGTTATTTGAAATTCTGACTCGTCTAATTAATACATGTACTATTTAATATTATTTCTGTCCAACCACGGATTGCATGGAATTTTCAAACATCCAGATAAGACGAATCTATGTGAATAAATACAAATACAAAAGTGACGACCAGCAACAGGCTATGGGCCCAGCTAGACTGGTCCTAGTCAATTTACAATCCCCAGTGAAGATCAATGGCCCTCTTAAAACTATCTACTCCCTTGCTCATTACCACCTCTTCCGGTAAACTGTTCCAAGGTTCCACTACCCTGCTATAATAATAATTTTTTCCTAATATCCGTGTTAGCCTGAGATTTAAATAGCTTAAAACAATGACCCCTTGTCCTGTTTTCAGTGCTAAACTTCAGCCCCGTAACTTCTTTCATTTTAATAAATTTAAACTACTGAATCATGTCCCCTCGGTCTCTTCTTTGCTCAAGACTGTACATTTTTAACCTTCTAAGCCTGGAATCATAGTCTAAGTGAGAAAGCCCATTTATTAGCCTTGTAGCTCGCTTTTGAACCCTTTCCAATACATTAATGTCTTTCTTAAGATAAGGAGACCAAAACTGAACAGCATACTCCAAATGAGGTCTTACCAAACTTCTATATAAGGGCAGAAGAACTTCTTTAGATTTGTTTGAAATAGATCTATTGATAAACCCAAGCATCTTATTGGCTTTGTTTACTAGCAATGCTGCACTGTTGGCTAAACTTTAAATCCTGACTTATTAAGACCCCCAGATCAGTAACTTCGTCTGCCTGACTAATGACTGAACCTTGCAAATAATAACTTGTACACTTATAAGGGGGGAAAGTAAAAAATTGATGCGCATATTCCACTCATTTGAATAAGACTCTGCTTTGCAAAAGCTGACATCGGTAAAAAATAATAGATTTGTCCATTTCCAGCTGTAAAAGGGATGTTTGTCTTTGCATACAATCCGTGGTCAGACAGTACTTGCACTAATGTTAACTTCTAACATTGCAGACTTGATAAAGAGATATTACAATTTTGTCCCATGATGTGGATTTAATGTTTTCATACTGTCGACAAATGTTTCAATAACAATCCAGTTTGACTTATTTTCTTTGAAATGCCATCTGACTCAGGGGTGCCCATCCCCCCCAAGTTCAATGGCGCAAATCCCCCCCCTAAAAAAAGAAATTCTCAACCCTCTTTCCCCCCTTATTTTATTTTCTAGCTCTCTTTTTTATTTTTTTAAAATATGTTAATTAATTTTTTTTTAAACATTTGTTGATTTATTTGTTTATTTATTTATTTTTAATCATTATTTTATTAGAAAAGTTCTGTGATACGCCAATTACAAACACATACACACACACATACAAACTAAATAAATAAATGAAATGAAATATAGACAGAATAAAATAAAAGAAATGACTTGAATCAAAAATAAATGAATTTAAATAGAAAAATTAAAAAATCTCTCCCCCCCCCCCCAAATTTTGACGGTGCAACTTGCGCCATAATCCCCCTCTGTGCGCACCCCTGATCTGACTGATGAAAGAGGGGGCTAACAGAAAAAAACCCTCCGTAAATCATGTCAACAGAACAGAGAACATTCCAATCATTTTGCTATTTGGTTGTCATTTTACTAGCTTTAAAACATTTGAAACTTGGGAAAAATATTTATATTCTACTCCTGTATTTTTCTGTTAACAAAAATCCTGAGGTTGACTCTTTTGTTGACAATGTGTCTGTTGCTCAGTTATTTTGCATTTGGGATGCTGCCAGATAATATAAGCAGAAATGAAAACTAAAGCTTTTTACTCTAGTACAATTATTACCTAAAATACTTAAAATACACCGCCAGCTCAGTTATTCCATCCGAGGACTGCAGTTTCATGCTTTTTAGCACTCATCAGCCCGGAATAGGAATCACATGAGCTGGCGGCGAAAAACCTCTTAAGGGAGCCAAGAGAGCCAAACAAACTGGTAGCTATTGCAGAATTAGCAAACCAGATGAGCAATGGTGCGGTTCAACTCAAAGATTGATGGCAAAGCTAAGGTATTTAGTAGTAAGTTATCGCCCTAAATCCAGGGCTAAGGCTGAAATACTTAAAATACACCGCCAGCTCAGTTATTCCATCCGAGGACTGCAGTTTCGTGCTTATGATTCCGGGCTGATGTGTGCTAAAAAGCACGAAACTGCAGTCCTCGGATGGAATAACTGAGCTGGCGGTGTATTTTAAGTATTTCAGCCTTAGCCCTGGATTTAGGGCGGTAACTTACTGCAATACAATTATTACCCTTTCACGTGTACCTACAAAAAAAATAAAAATTGCAATCATTCGTACAGTTCAGTCACGAGTGTAGTTTAAGTGGCAAATAAATTTTGAAATTGAAATATTTTATCAGGTTTTAAGCAGAAGAGCCCATACCTCCAAGAGCAAATTCACGCCCCCCTCCCCCTCCCCCCCAAAAAAGAAAAAAAATACCCTTTTAAACAACCCTCCCAAAAAAATATGATTCTACAGTCTGTGCCATGACCCCACCCCCCAGGTGGCCCCCTGTTTCAATTTATTTTAGAAAGTGTAACACACAAAACTCAGGATTTCACGCTGTAGTTTCAAATTAAAATTATTCTGTAAAAATTTTGAGTTGACTGAAGTTCTTCTTTCGTTGGGATGGGGGGGGGGGAGGTTATAACGAATTAAAATGCGATGACTAAGAAAAAGCTGATTAAAAACAAGACTAAAACTTTCGAAAAAATTACGAATTATTCCCGTTCGCTATTATAAGAGTAAATAAATTATTTTTTTTTTCCAACCTGAACATTTAATATGTTTTTGGGAAGGGCTTCATAATCTTTACTTTATGCATAAAACATTTGAAGCACCATTTCATATTGCATTAAAAAAGCGCCATTGAGTATACGATGACGTACAGAAGCCCCACAATGAATTGGCACTTCAAATTCAAACTGTAAGATCTGTGTTGACACTATTGCAAAATGTAGAATCTGTAATGATTTGTTAAGTCCTAAACTGTATATACAGGGTGTTCCATTTTAACCTGCAAGACCTTTATTTTCGCAACTGTCAATCTTATATCTATACTTCCAATTGTAAAACTGTTCAAAATCAGATGCAGAGTTAAGATATTGAAAGTTTGAAGCAAAAATTAAAAAGGGTCAAAAAATACAAGAGTTAATTTTTTATATGGGCCCTAGGTCCCCTAGCTTATATTTAGGGAAATAATCTCCATTGAAAAATAATTCCAACACAAAAAGTTTGAAATTAGTGCAACCATTATACCTGTTCTAAAGATGAGTCTTTATTTTATTTGTCCCAAGTACCATTGTGATTTGATAATCAGTTCAAGTCACTATTACAGAAAAATTCAGTCAGCACGTAGCAATAAAAATTGCATTTTTGTTGTTTTGAGTGCAATTACATTCACAACATGAAGTAAATAAAAGGCGCGGGGGGTAATATGGCATTCCTTTGCATTGGAACGTACTTTAACAAACCTCTTTAGAAAAAATAGCACATTTTTAACGGACACTCCAATGTCGCAAAATACCGTGAAATGCCCCTATGTTAAAAGATGTTTCTTAATTTAATCTAATTTTTTTTCAGCAATATTCTGAGCCAAATGATGTTGGATGCTCACAAGACTTTTAATTAACACTTTACGTTCATCGAAGGAATTTAGTTGGAGAAGATATTGGAGTGATTGCAACGGAACTGAAGTTTTCTTATTTTCTTAAGCCTGACAGAGGAAGTGAGGAAGTAATAGAAGTATAAGGTTGCAGTGTGTTGGAGAAATCGTACACTACAAGACCAGGTACAGGCTTTATTTTTCGTAAAGTCTTCAATGATGGTGTGAAACATTACACATTTTGAAACTTGTGAACCAGAAGGTTACATTTCGGAGGGAAGATTCGTTCCCGTCACTGTTGTTGAAACGAACTTGTTCGTTGTTCTCCCATCTGCGTAATACTTGTCAGATAAATGTTTAAAAGGAGATAAAGTTAAACTACCATTGACAAATCCGTATATGACTGTTATTTTTCTCTAATGCTTTGTGTAGTTTTTTTTCATTGGTTCTTCGTTATTGAACAAACTGGTGGCTGATGGGTAAAAATACGTTTTATGATTTATCTTTCATTACAAATCTCCCAGTTTAATAGATCCAATATAACCAGACCTTGCTAGTCGAGAAAACTCTATTCCTTTCATGGCTTATACTTGCTAATCAAAGAAAGACAAAACTGCTATGTGATAAGAAACCTCTCCAACCACGAAACAATGAAATCTATCATCCCTGAGTTAGGAAAAGTGATTTCTGATTGAAAGCTCTTCAAGTGCAGCTTCAGAAGTTACAAACTTCATGTAATAATTTATGCTACGGAAATTTACATTTGGGTCAATATTTGTTCAAGCATTTTCTGTCATTTCCTTTCTAAACAGACAGGAGTGTTAATACCCGAAAGAAGTTCTTCTCATGTGAATGTTGTACAAAGACTTTTCCTGCAGCTTCAAGATTCCGGAGACATATGTCTTCCCACGCAGCTGAAAAAATTGCTTTCATGTGACTCTTTTTCAGAGACCTTTTCTCAATCTTCTAGCTTAATGGCACAAAACACAATCCACTCCGAGAAAAATCTCCATTCGTGTGAACATTGCTCAAAAACTTATTCCCAGATATTCCAATTTGAAAATGCATCTAAGAGTCCATGCTGGTGAAGAAAACCCGCATATATGCAATTATTGTCCGAAGGTATTTTCTAACGCTGCAGACCTAAAGAAACATATACGTACTCACACTGGCGAAAAACCATTTTTATGTGACATTTGTTCAAAGACATTTACCCAGCATTCACATTTAAAGTCACATAGGAGGGTCCATACTGGCGAAAAGCCCTACAATTGTAAAAATTGCCCAAAGACGTTTTCTGATGCTTCAGCCTTAAGAAAACATATGCATACCCACACTGGCGAAAAACCGTTCTCATGTGACGTTTGTTCAAAAACATTTGCTGTATCTTCAAGCTTAAAGGCACACAAACGATTCCATACAGGCGAAAAACCCTATTCATGTGACATTTGTTCAAAGACATTTGCTCTAGCTTCTTGGTTAAAGATACACAAACGAATCCATACTGGGGAAAAACCCCATTCCTGTGACATTTGTTCAAAGACATTTGCTCTAGCTTCAAGATTAAAGATACACAAGCGAATCCATACAGGCGAAAAACCACATTCATGTGACATTTGTTCAAAATCATTTTCTAGTTTTTCGTGCTTAAAGAGACATAACAATGTCCATACTGGTGAAAAACGTTTTTCGTGTGATGTTTGCTCAAAGAAAATTTACTCAGTCTTCAGAATTGGCGATACACAAGAGAGTTCATACCGGCGAAAAGCCCTTTTTGTGCGAAATCTGTTCAGAGGCATTTTATGACGGTCGACGTCTCAAAGCGCATTTGAAGACCCATATTAGCACAAAACCGTTTTCGTGCGAGTATTGTTCGAAGTCTTTTGCGTACGATTCAGACTTGGAGAAACATATGAAGCTTCATGCTGCCAATAAAGGGTTTTCCTGTGATTGTTGTTCAAAAACGTTTTATAGATCTCAGGACTTAAAACAACATTCCAAAATTCATACTGGCGAAAAACCGCATTCCTGCCCACACTGTTCAAAAGCGTTTTTCAGTATTTCCACGCTGAAATCGCATGTGAGGACCCATACCGGCGAAAAACCATACGCATGTGAGTTCTGCTCACTTGCATTTTCTGAGCAGTCAAGCTATAAAAGGCATTTGAGGGTGCATACTGGCGAAAAGCCATATGCCTGTGAATATTGCTCCAAAACCTATTGCGAGCTCTCACACCTAAAAGTGCATGAAAGATTTCATACTGGCGAAAAACGATTTTCGTGTGAATATTGTGTAAAGGCATTTTTCATTCGTGGCGACTTAGAGAAGCATATGCGAGTTCATACTGGCGAAAAACCATACGCTTGTGAATATTGTCCGAAGGCGTTTTCTCAAGCTGGTCACCTGAAGAGTCATTTGAGGTCCCATACTGGTGAAAAACCATACTCGTGTGAATTTTGTCCAAAGACATTTGCTCATGCTCAGGGTTTCAAGCAACATATGGTAACCCATACAGGAGAAGCACCGCACGTGTGTGAATATTGCTCAAAACCATTTCATGCAATTTCAAAGTTGGACCAACATAGGAGGACCCATACTGGTGAAAAGTCTTACTTGTGTCAATTGTGTTCAAAGGCGTTTTCCAAACACAACAGGCCTGAAGGATCACTTGAGAACTCACACTGGAGAAAAACCATTCTCCTGTGAATTTTGTCCGAAGGCTTTCTCTACGTTTTATAAGTTAAAGGTTCATGTGAGGACTCATACTGGCGAAAAACTGTACCCCTGCGGGGATTGCTCAAAAACATTCTCTGTTTCTTCACAGTTGAAGAAACATGTGCTAGAAGAACATCAATTTCCTGTGACTGCTACACAAAAGACTCCCAAATCCGAGGACACGAAAGAGAGACAATAAGTACCCTGAATTTTGTTTGAAACCATTTGCACTGCAGTAGAAGACCATTATAACGCCAACCTATATAACGCAATTCTCTATAAAAAGCACAACTTTTCAGAAGTAAACAATATGTTTTGAAGTTTAAAAAATCTCTCTGTTTTGCTTGCAAGCACTAAAATTGAAAGGAAAATCAAATTTTGAAATAGTTTCTCAACTTTCCATCTTAATTCAAAGCTTTTAAGGGAAAATTAGTACTTACAGTAAATAGAAAATACCAGATGGGTCTTGAAAATGCAAGCTGTTATGCAAATCATGAAGCTAGCAGAAGTGAAGGATAATGCACTTTCTTTTGATTGTGAAACATATTTGTTTGTGAACAAATAATTGTAAATATTGGTGCTTTAATACTCATTGCAGATAAAACTCATTCTGAATTGCTAATATAAGAGATATATTCTGAATATTAGTTTCAAAATTTGTGAAATGATCTATATAATGCAAAAACCTGTATAACGCAACATCTGTGGTCCCAAGGTGTGCATTATAACGGTCTTCTACTGTACTAGATTGTTGAGAGTTGTTGTGTGTGGGAACCTGGACTTTTTCATTTCGCCTTCGTGTCAATTTTGCCCAAAGACATTTATTTCCTTATGTTCGAGCTTCAAGAATGTATGGTAACCCATACAGACTCAACACTGTAGTTATGCGGGTATTGTTCAGAGGTTCATTTTATGCAGCTCCGATTTTGTTCATTTTATACAACTCCGAAATTGAACAGGCACATGAAGCCCCGTACTGCTGAAAAGCAATTTTTGTTCGAATTTTGTTTACAGACATTTTTAGGTGCTGCATGCTTGAAGAAACATTTCAATACTCACACTGGTGAAACAAAGAATTCGTGTGCCCAAGACCTGATTGCCGGACAGGTCAACTAGATCGTGGCCTGGGGCCTTCATTTTGTAGGATCCTCCATGTGACTAAATCATTTAGTGTCCAATGTTAAAAAATAATTCATGTGCCCAAGACATGATTGCCGGACATGTCAACTAGGTCGTGGCCTGAGCCTTCAATTTGTAGGACCCTCCATATGACAAAAATCGTTTAGTGTCCAATGTTGAAAAAGAATTTGTGTGCCCAAGACCTCATTGCCGGAAGGTCAACTAGATAGTGGCCTGGGGCTTTTAATTAGTAGGATCCTCCATGTGACTAAAATCGTTTAGTGTCCAATGTTAAAAAATAATTTGTGTGCCCAAGATCTCATTGCCGGACAGGTCAGCTAGATCGTGGCCTGGGGCTTTCCAATTTGTAGGATCCTCCATAAGACTAAAATTGTTCAGGGTCCAATGTTAAAAAATAATTTGTGTGCCCAAGATCTCATTGCCGGACCGGTCAGCTAGATCGTGGCCTGGGGCTTTCCAATTTGTAGGATCCTCCATAAGACTAAAATTGTTCAGGGTCCAATGTTAAAAAATAATTTGTGTGCCCAAGATCTCATTGCCGGACAGGTCAGCTAGATCGTGGCCTGGGGCCTCCAATTTGTAGGATCCTTCATGTGACTAAAATCGTTTAATGTCCAATGTTAAAAAATCACCATCAAAAGCTTCAGTGACAATAAATAGAAAGATGTACATTTACCATACTACATAAATTATACAAGCACATGTCTAAAAGAGAAATACAGCAGTGGTCTTCGTGAGCATTCATCCAACCGTGCTTTGCCATTGTAACTGGTTTATTTTATGAAATACAAATAAAAACATTTGTAGTTGATATTCTCTTTTTGAAGTCCAACTTCATATGACTCTTAAGTATATTCACTGCTTTATACTTAAGAAAGTATTTAATATAATAATATTTCCATAGATTCCACCAAGATCGCCCAAATTATGTTTCGAAACTTCCATTTCGAAAAATTGCAGCCTGAGAGTCTGCCTTCACTCAATCCCGTTACCAATGATAGCCAATAGTCTTGTTTTCAATTTCAAAAAATTTCCGGGTACAAGGTTTTTCCCCCCTAACCAGGGTTGGCAAGGTTTTGGACATTAGGGTAGAATTCCTGGTTTTTACCGTCCTGTCCAAAACCCTTGTCTCCAAAACTGTCCGAAAGTGTCCAAAACTATATTCGTAAAGAAATTGTGTTTTGTGAGAAAACATCAAAAACAGAATAAAATGTATCAAAATAATGTTTTATATTAAACTTTATTCAATGTAACGTTCAACTTATTTATTCAGCTGATTTTAATCTAGTTACATAGAAGTTGAATTCTTGATTAAAATTTCCGTTGGTATGCACGAGTAATTTCTTTCTTTCTTTTTTTTTTTTGATAATAGTAACCAAATTTCCCTGTGTTTATGCATGTGTTCAAATGAAAGCAGGGTTGGCAAGGACTTTACCGTCTTGTTCAAAACCCTTGTATCCGAAATATTTTTTGTGGAAAAATTTTGTGAAAATATTTTGTGAAAAAATATCAAAAACAAAACGTGTCAAAATTATGTTCTTTTTGACTGTTTAATGTATTTATTCAATGAGAACATTCAAGTATAAATGTATATGTAACTTATTCACACAGCAAATTTTAATCTAGTTATGCAAAAATTAAATTTTTATTAAAAATTTCAATTTGTATGCATAAGGTTTTTTTTTCCCACCATAAACCAAATTTTTCAACATTTATGCAAGTGTGCAAAAGAAAGTGTTCAAAATATAGTGAATATTTGACTTATATGCAATAAATTAGTTTTTTATAGTTATGGAATATGTTTATAAAAAACATGAAATAAAAAAAGAATAGCCCAAGCTTCAAAATATAAGTGTTTAATCGTCAATTTCATGTTCTTTAATCTGTAATTCAAAAAATAATTTTGTCAAAACATCATGTAAAAATTATTTGCAAAAACCATTAAATACAGAGTGCGGCAGCTGTTTGAGGACGCACGTTATAGGAGTCACATTTTTCTGTGTTTTTCAAAAACATTGATTTTTTCTTTGCAGATAGACGTGGCAGACCCTATTCTAAGTGAAGTGGCATGCCGTTATTCTCTCTTTGGCTTCAGGGCCGACCGATTCAGAAATTGATGATTTCTTGAAAGTCGCTCCGATCATTTATTTACGAAGTTCTTAGAGAGTTGTTAGCTGCAAAGGGGGATGTGGTGGGAGTTTCCCCAAGGAATCGACATTGTCGACGCTCTGACAGTGTCAGGACCAGAGAATTCGTCAACGGGTCCAAGCTGCTATCGATGAGGACCCTTGGAAATCGATGAGGGCACTCCCTAATGAGCAGCAGGTTGGTAAGGCTACTATCCGACAACGGGGGTTCATGAGCAGGGCCTGATTAACACACAGGCCGACTAGACCAGGGGCCCCAAATTTTTCAAAACTTATGCATAGCATTAAAAACTAATGTATTTTTGTGAAAGTAATAAAAAATCCTCTTTTAATTAAATGTCAAGCGTTATTTTAACGTTATTTTACGTTGACTGAATGTGATAGAATAGAGAGGGGGCTTCCAAAGCATTGTGGGCCTTGGGCCTCACTTTCAGTTAGTCGGACCCTGTTCATGAGGACTTCTGTTACAAATCATACATGTTTCGGAGAGGACAGTTCATGTCCTGCAGGACCAAGGTTAACCATTTCACTAGAACCAAGAGACTTCTGAACAAGCTCAAACATCGCGAGGAGCCAGGAGTGCTTTGGTTTTTCTCGGATGGGAAGAATTTTGTTCAGGACCATAAGATCAATAGCAAAAAAGATCGTTGGCTGTGTAAAATCCCTAATGAGGTACCAGTGGTTATGCATACCAAATTTCCAGCATTGGGGATGGTTCTTGGTGTGGTGAAAGATATGTGAGCCTCTTCCTTTTTTTTTTTTTTTGGTCAAGGTGCCAGAGTTCATACTGTCGCTTACACAGAGATATTGAACAAAGTTGTCAAGCATTGGATTACTACTGCAGAACGTGGGGGACTATACGTTTTTCAACAAGACTCGGCAGCATTCCATGCAGCCAGAAACACTCAAGATTGGTTATGTAAAAATTTTCACGATTTATTTTGTCATGCCTATCATTTTGACCTCCGAGCTTCCCAGATCTCAATCTTGTGAAGGGCCTAGTTGAGAGGGACTCCAATAGTCGTTCCCTCAACATTGTTGCAGTTCTCAGAGCTGCTATTTTGGAAACAATGACAGAAATTCCGAAGACTCGTCTCAAGTTTTCCTGTAGTCCGTTTCGACAGCGTATAGAAGCTGTCATTGCCGCTGATGGTGGATCTTTTGAATGATGTTGTCCTTTATGTATCTGACCAAAAACTCTAATTTGTAATAAATGCTTTTTTTCCTCAATTTGTTGCCTTTTTTTTATAGTCATCAATTTGTTCTCAAATACCTGCTGCACCCTGTATATTAACCTTTTTTTAACGACGTTTTAATAACATTCCTTTGAGTTATTAATGGAACTGAAATTAGTTGTCTTGGAAGTGTTTTGAATTTTCTTTCATAACTCTACCAACTGTTACACAAGGAAGTAAGTCTTTATGCAGCTCAAGGCAGGGGTTCTCTTACTGGATGCTCAGAAAAAAAAACTCGGAAATCATGAGACTTATTAGAATATTGTAACTCTACAGGTTAGATTAGAAAACAGTCCATTACGTCATGAAAATGCATTAATGAAAGTTTTAACTAAACTTTTCATCTAATTATTGTTATGGACTCTATAATAATCACTTGCCTAACTTATAACATTTTTTATAGAACGCACTTTTTGATTAAATTATTGGCTGTTTTGAAAATGAGTTTTTATTTTATCTGTCCCAAGCACCTTGAAAATCATTTCAAGTCACTGTTGTAGAAACATTCAATGAGGACGTAGCAATAAAGATTGGAAATTTGATGTTTTAGTGTAATTACAAAACATGAAGTAAATAGCAGGAAAAAAGGACATTCATGTCTTTTAGATAGCTCTTTGACCACCAACCTTTTTTCAAACAAAATTTAGCAACTTTTGTTACCTACACCTCAATGTCACAAAATACCGTGAAATGCCCCTATGTTTTAGATATAGATTATGATACCAGACTTAATAGACTTAATATGTATAGCCTGTAGCGAAAGAGAGTCATAGCGGACATGATTCCAGGGTTGGCCGGATTGGACCCAATTGGGTTGTACCCAATGGGTTTTTTTGAAAAAAACCCCATCATTTAGCCCACTTTTGGGTTTCTTTAAATTTTCCGAGAAGTTTTTTAAGAAATTAATTAACTTAAATACTTAAACAATTTAAACTTCTGTTTTATTTGTTCTTCACCACAGACAATGGACATAAAAAATGAATTTTGAACTTAAATAGTATTTTTTAACTCTAACAGCATTAAAAAAATACTTCAAAGATTTTAGAAAAATATATTTAACTTTTTTCTTTAACTGGTCAATAAATGACTCAAATTATCTTGACTAAGTCCTGTCACGTCTGATTTTCTCAATATTTGTAGATTGTACAGAGAAAACTACTCTAGCTAAAAGGCTTTCATGTGAATTATTTTCTGCAAACCAACAAGTCTCAAATCTCGAATAAAGAAGGCATATTTTTTAGAAATAAATAGGTTTCACAAACGGTCGGACAGAAAACAGAATGGGATGTACAGTATTTTCATTATCTTACGAAAAAGTTGAATATTTCTTACTCTGTACACAGAAATAGAAAAACAGGCAACATAAAATTCAAAGAAATGTCTTGATGAAGCTGGAATTCAGTAAAAAGGGATTCAAACTACTTGAGATTCTACAGTACTTATGCATAACAAAATGAAATACAATATAGTAAAATGAAAAAAGAAATTGTAATTACAAACGAACAATAGATTTTATCACTCGAGAAGTAACTTTGCCTTAACTGTTGGTAATCATGGAAACTAAAAAATCTGAAACTTCATCATTCTTAGATTTTGTCGTCTTTTTTACTTTTCTTCAGAAAACGCTAAATTTTTTCAGCTTTTTTTTAACCCTAAAACAATTTTTGTGCTTTGTCCATACACTTACACGACACTATGCTACAAGTACCTCATATTTTCCCTAAAAAACCCACATTTCTTTTTAAAAACCCAGCTTTAGTTGGGTTTTTTTGGGGTTTTATTTAAAAAAAACCCTGGGTCCATGGGATTTTTTAAAAAAACCCAGGTTTTTGCCAACCCTGCATGATTCCGTTCTTTAAATTTATCAAAATTAAGACTTCACTGCATTAAATTTTTGCACGCTAAGTAGGATGAAGAGTCATTGTTTTAAGCTATCTAAATCTCGAGCTAACATGGAAATTAGGAAAAACTACTACTTTAGTAGGGTTGTGTGGATACTTGGAACAGCTTACCGGAAGAGAGCGGTAATGAGCAAGGGGGTGGATAGCTTTAAAAGGGCCATTGATCTTCATTGGGGACTAATAAAATGACTAAGACCAGCCTTACTCGTCCCAGAGCCTGTTGCTGGTCGTCACATTTATATTTGTATAAAGATGTTTCTTAATGTACTGTTATTTTTTTTTTCAGCAATATTCTGGACCAAATGATGTTGGATGCTCACGAGATTTAATTAGCAGTTTGCATTCATCATAGGAATTTAGTTGGAGGAAATATTGGAGTGATCTTAACTGAACTCAAGTTTTCTTATTTTCGTAAGTTTTGACAGAGGAAGTTATAAAAGCATTAAGTTTCAGTATGTACTGTTGAAAACGCTTATTTTCGTAAGTTTTGACAGTGGAAGTTATAAAAGCATTAAGTTTCAGTGTGCTGGTGAAAACGCTTATTTTCGTAAGTTTTGACACAGGAAGTTATAAAAGCATAAAGTTTCAGTGTGCTAGTGAAAACGTTTATTTTCTTAAGTTTTGACAGGGGAAGTTATAAAAGCATAAAGTTTCAGTGTACTGGTGAAAACGCTTATTTTCGTAAGTTTTGACAGATGAAGTTATAAAAGCATAACGTTTCAGTGTGCTGGTGAAAACGTCGACTGCAAGAGCAGGAACAGGCTTTATTTTTTGTAAAGTCTTCAATGATGGTGTGAAACATTACACATATTGAAACTTGTAAAAGGTTACATTTGCGGAGGAAACATTCATTCCTGTCCGTGTTGTTGAAGCAAATTTGTTTTTGTTCTCCTTTGTGCATAATATTTGTCATACATTTGCGGAGGAAACATTCATTCCTGTCCGTGTTGTTGAAGCAAATTTGTTTTTTGTTCTCCTTTGTGCATAATATTTGTCATACATTTGCGGAGGAAACATTCGTTCCTGTCCGTGTTGTTGAAGCAAATTTGTTTTTTGTTCTCCTTTGTGCATAATATTTTTCATACATTTGCGGAGGAAACATTCATTCCTGTCCGTGTTGTTGAAGCAAATTTGTTTTTGTTCTCCTTTGTGCATAATATTTGTCATACATTTGCGGAGGAAACATTCATTCCTGTCCGTGTTGTTGAAGCAAATTTGTTTTTTGTTCTCCTTTGTGCATAATATTTGTCATACATTTGCGGAGGAAACATTCATTCCTGTCCGTGTTGTTGAAGCAAATTTGTTTTTTTGTTCTCCTTTGTGCATAATATTTGTCAGTTAAGCGTTCAAAAGGAGATGAAGTGGAACTGCCATTAACAAGGACGTAGTTGACTGTTATTTTTCTCTAATGGTTTGCATATTTTTTTTCATTAGTTCTTTGTGTTTGTACAAACTGGTGGTCGATAAATAAAAATAAGTTTCACGAGCTATCCTTCCTTATATTCTCCCAGGATAAAAAATCCTGTGGAAACACACGTTGCTAGATGGGGAACCTCGATTCCTTTCATGGCTTATTCTTGCTAATAAAAAAAAAAGAAAACTGCTATCCGAGAAGAAACCACATAAAGCATGAAGCAATAAAATCAATCCATATTTGTTTAAGCATTTTCTATAGCTTTCCTTCTAAACGGACATGAGTTTTAATACTAGCAAAAAGTCCTACTCATGTGACTGTTGTACGAAGACTTTTTCTGCCGCTTCAAGCTTGCAAAGACATATGACTTCCCACGCAGCTGAAAAACTGTTTTCTTGTGACGTTTGTTCAAAGAAATTTGCTCTATTTTCAAGATTAAAGGTACACAAACGAATCCATACAGACGAAAAACTCCATTCATGTGACATTTGTTCAAAAGCATTTTCTACACTTTGGGGTTTAAAGAGACATAACAATGTCCATACTGGTGAGAGAACTTTTCCATGTGACGTTTCTTCAAAGACATTTACTGAGTCTGCAAGATTAAAAGTACACAAGAGAGTTCATACCGACAAAAAGCCCTATTTGTGCGAATACTGTTCAGAGGCATTTTATGACGGTCGACGCCTCAAAGCGCATTTGAAGACCCATATTAGCACAAAACCGTTTTCATGTGAGTATTGTTCAAAGTCCTTTGCGTGCGATTCAGACTTGGAGAAACATATGAAGCTTCATACAGGCGAAAAAATGTATTCTTGTGAGCGTTGTTCAAAATCATTTACTAAATCTTACGGCTTAAAAATTCATTCCAGAATTCATACTGGCGAAAAACCACATTCCTGTCCACATTGTCCAAAAGCATTTTTTACGACTTCCGCCCTGAAGGCACATGTAGGAGGACATACCGGCGAAAAACCGTATGCGTGTGAGTTTTGCTCACTTGCATTTTCTACGCTGTCATATTATAAAAAGCACTTAAGATTGCATACTGGCGAAAAGCCTTATGTCTGTGAACATTGTTCAAAGGCATTTCCTTGGTCTGGTTCCTTGAATAATCATATACAGATCCATACTGGCGAAAAACGATACTTGTGTGAATATTGTGCAAAAACGTTTGCTCAATTTGTTCAACTCCAGGGTCATTTGAGGTCCCATACTGGTGAGAAACCTTTCTCGTGTGAGTTTTGTCCAAAGACATTTTCTCATGCTCCGAGCTTGAAGAGACATATGGAAACCCATACAGGAGAAGCGCCACACGTGTGCGAATATTGCTCAAAGGCGTATACTGCAATTTCAGTGTTGGTCAGACATATGAAGACCCATACTGTTGAAAGATTCGTTACGTGTGAGTTGTGTTCAAAGACGTGTTTAGACAAAAGGGATTTGAAGCGTCACTTGAAAACCCATGGGGATAAACCACACGTCTGTGAATTTTGTTTCAAGGCGTTCCGTTCGGCTTATCCCTTAAAGGTTCATATAAGGACTCATACTGGCGAGAAACCGTACTCCTGCGGGGATTGCTCAAAAACGTTCGCTATTTCTTGGCGATTGAAGAGACATGTGCTGAAAAAACATCAGTTTCCTGCGACTGCTACACAAACGACTCCCGAATCCGAGGACTCGAAAGAGAGACAATAAGTAAACTGAATTTTGTTTGAAGCTATTTTCATTACTAGGTTGTTGAGAATTGTGTGTGGAAACTTGTACTTTCATTTTACCTTCGTGTCAATTTTGCCCAAATACATTTATTTCGGTGATATCCCAACTGCCACAATCCCCCTGGGGATCAGAGGCAGAGTTAGAAACAAGTAAAAAATCTTACTGGTCCCTCGGACCAGTCAACGTGAATATGTACTGGTCCTCAAACAATATCACTGGTCCGCTTTAAATTAAACACTAAATATGTTTGTACCAAAAAATTACTTACACTTTATGATTACATTTTTTAAGTTTAAGCTTATTGATAAAACACTTGACTGCAAAATTACTGTACGGCAAATAAAGTTCAAAATTTTAAACAATACAGTGAAACATGTGTATAACTATACTGTCTATAACAATATTTTTTTTTGGCCCCAGCAAAATGTCAGCAAGAATGATCAAACTGCCTATAACGATAATATGTCGATTACGATATTTTTTTTAGGTCCCAACTGTATCAATGTAGACAGGTTTTAAAGTATTAAATAACAATGCGAACACTTAATATTGAATAACAATGCGAAATAGATCAGCAACAAGTGAAACATTTTTCTTCTGATTAGGATTTTTTAATATACCTAAATGTTTCAAAGTTTAAAATTTTTAATTGGGGAAGTTTGGCAATACATATTTGAATCTGTAATCTTAAGCAGCCAAGTATACAGTCTGAAAACCAATTTCATTAAGCAACACTAAAAGTAGGCAACCAAAAATTTGTGCATTTAATAATTTGACCATTTTTACATTGTTTCAGGACGTTATTTTTCCCTCCAAGTGTGAGTAAAATGTAAATGTTTAATTTAAAATTAGATAAAACATTTGAAAATAACATTAGCTGTTAAAGAAGTCAACCAACGGTTTGACTAATAAATAGCTTAACATTGGCTAGGCTAATGCTTTTGGATTTTTTTTAGCAGAGTGTGATCAAAAATAGCCAGGAATTGGTGGTCCCGTGAACCAGTTTATTTTTTTATGGTAGTCCAAGGCAGGTTTCACTGGTCTAGGACCAGTGGACCAGCAGTAATTTCTAATGCTGAGAGGAGTGTAGAGACTGCCTCCATTGTTGACCTCGCTGAAGGGGGCAATGGGTTGGGGTAGAGCCCCTATAACTGGAGAGGCCGACGCATCCGCCATTTTGGAGCAAGCATATAACAGGGAAAGTTACCTTTATTGGCAATCCTTCGCCAAACATTGAACGAGAGAGTCGGAGAGCGAAGGGGAAAATTGGCGAAATTTTGGAAACAGTTGGCGTTGTTTCCAAGCTGCCAGTCACTTCGCGTGCCATTATTTATCCATTTCTTTTTTTCTTTCTGCATCTACTGAAAATCTGAAGAGCCAAAATCCTTTTTTGGAGTTGTTTACACAATTAACAACCGAACAACCACCCATCTGACTCAATTTAACACTTGCTAAAGAAATGTAAATATCTGCAGCTGTTGGATATAGTAAAAGTCTGTTGGCAACAGCCGGGCTGCTGTGGGATGTCGAGAACATGGCGATTGCATCCGTCGGTGTAAAGTAACAGCTCATAATTTATGTCTTGTAAAAATAAACCCATTTTTCGTATTTGTTGCATCCGTGTTAATAAAACACACTCGACACACCTCAGGCACGGATATAACAAAAGTGGCGACGAGGATTTTCACGAATTATGGACTATTAAATTGAATAGAATTCTGCAAGCATAAAAAAATGGCTAACACTGATGAATTACTGAAGCAACTAACACAGCTGGCATTTACAACAAATCAACGGCTGGAACTTTTGGAAGAAGCATTTCGCCAACATCAAGGCCCATCAGCAACTACAGCGTCCAATGGACCTGATAACGTTGAATTTTTAATGGAAACATTGGCGAAAGGTATTAGTGACTTTATTTACGACGCAGATCGCGGACTAACATTCGATAAATGGTACACACGGTACGAAGAAACTTTCAATACCGATGCAGCTAAATTGGATGACGCCGCTAAAGTTAGATTACTTTTAAGGAAATTGGATCTACCGTCGTATAATAAATACGTCAACTACATTCTTCCAAAGAAAGTCAAAGATGTAACATTTGCCGATACAGTGAGTCAATTGAAATCTATTCTTAGTCTTAAACAGTCAGTATTTCATAAAAGATACAACTGTCTTCAAATAAAAAAATCAGACTTCGATGATTTCGCCTCATATGTAGGCATTGTAAATAAAAATTGCGAGGATATTGAATATAATCAACTGGACATTGAACAGTTCAAATGCCTAATTTTCATAAGTGGACTAAACGCACCAAAGTATTATGAAATTCGTGCTAGACTGTTACAATTAATGGATAAACAATCCCCTAATTCACCAGTTGATATTCGCAAACTCGTAGAAGAATGCCAAACTTTCACTTCATTAAAAGAAGATGCAGCCATGATACAACAGTGCAGTTCAGCAAAATCATCAATTAATAAAGTTTCGAACGATAAATTAGCAAAATTTGGCGAGGAAAAATTTCAAGAAACCCGCAACAAAAGATCGTCTGCTTCCAAGTTTGATAAAAAGAAAAGCGCAAAGCTTGGTGAATCATCGCCAAATCCACGTAATGATAATCCAATTATGCCAAAATATCCTTGTTGGTTTTGTGGTGAAATGCATTTTGCAAAGAATTGTAATTATTCAAAACATCATTGCCAAAAATGTCACAGAATCGGGCATAAAGATGGATATTGTAACAGCGGACGCCAAGCTACTGCGGCTGGACGGAAGAAAAAAAAGGAAGTATTTTTCGCCTGATACAGAAGCAGTTTTTGCCATAAATGAAATTTCTGTTGAAGATAAAAGAAAATACATTTCCGTGCAAATAAATAATGAAATGGTCAAACTTCAATTCGATACAGCTTCTGACATTACTATTATTTCCGAAGATACGTGGAAACAAATAGGAAAACCAACGGCGAACAAAACAAAATTTTCCGCCAACAGTGCATCTGGAAATCTCGTAAAGTTAACCCATAAATTTGACTGTCAAATAACAATAAATGACACTACGAAGACTGGGACTTGTTTCGTAACAGAAGTACAAAATCTTAATTTATTTGGAATTCAGTGGATCGAACTGTTTGATTTGTGGGACGTTCCGATTTCAAGTATATGTTGCAGTGTTCGCTCAGTTCCGGACATTAATTTTACCCCGCAACTTATGAAGGAATTTCCTGCAGTATTTTCAACAGAATTAGGTCGCTGTACAAAAACAAAGGTGACACTACAATTAAAGAAAAGTGTTCGACCAGTATTCAGAAATAAGAGACCAGTGTCCCATGCCGCACTTCCCAAAATTGAAGAAGAGTTAGATCGGTTGGAAAAGTTAGGAATAATTTCGCCAATTGATTATTCAGCATGGGCAGCTCCTATCGTAGTCGTCAAGAAGCCAAATGGGAAAATACGAATATGTGCTGATTATTCAACAGGACTGAATGATGCACTGGAAACGAACAAGCACCCGTTACCCGTTCCAGATGATATTTTTGCAAACTTAGCTGGAAATTGCATTTTCAGTGTGATAGATTTATCTGAAGCATATTTTCAAATTGAAGTAGATGAAGATTCGGGTAAATTGCTCACTATAAACACTCATAGAGGACTTTATAAGTTTAACAGATTACCCCTAGGAGTGAAACAAGCACCTGGAGAATTTCAGAAAATTATTGATGCAATGATTTCTGGACTTAAAAACACAAGTGCTTATCTTGATGACATAATGGTTGCAAGCAAATCTGTTTCTGAGCATAAAAAGCAATTAAATGAACTTTTTGGAAGGCTTCAAGATTACGGTTTTGTCGTTCGTCCAGAAAAATGTCAACTATTTTTACCGAAAATTGAATTTTTGGGTCACATAATTGATGGCAACGGTCTCCATCCAAATCCAAAGAAAATTCAAGCTATTAAGGAAATGCCTCCCCCAAAGAACATTTCGGAATTGAGATCTGTATTGGGAGCTATAAATTATTATGGAAAATTCGTGCCCAGACTACAGAAAATCAGACAACCATTAGATAATCTGCTTCGAAAAGATGTTGAGTGGAAATGGACAAACAAATGCGAGCGAGTTTTTGAAGATATAAAGAAAATTTTGCTAAGTAACCTTCTTTTAACACACTACAACCCAGAATTTCCAATCATTGTTGCAGCTGACGCTTCATACACTGGAATAGGAGCTACTATTTATCATGAATTTCCAGACGGTTCCAGAAAAGCTGTTTTCCACGCTTCAAGAACTTTGTCGGCTACAGAGCAAAAATACAGTCAGATAGAAAAAGAAGGACTTGCATTAATATTTGCAGTAACAAAATTCCATAAGATGATATATGGGAGAGAATTTACCCTAGAAACTGACCACCAACCTCTCTTACGCATCTTTGGATCACCAAAAGGCATTCCAACCCATACTGCAAACAGACTTCAAAGATGGGCTTGCACATTATTGGCCTACAATTTCAAAATTAGATATATTTCCACGGATTCTTTCGGCTACGCGGACATTTTATCAAGACTAATTAATTCACAAATTCAACCCGAGGAAGAAATTGTCATCGCTTCAGTTCATTTGGAAACAACAGTAAATCAAATTTTGGATAACTCAGTTGAAGCAGTGAACATAACACACAAGCTTATTCAGGCTGAAATTAAAAAAGATAAAATAGCTCAACAAGTACTAGAATTTCTTGAACATGGTTGGCCTTCTCAGAAAAATAAAATTCCAGAAGAATTGAAACCATATTTTAACAGAAGAGAGTCCCTCTCAGTTGTAAAAGGATGCCTAATGTTAGGTGAACGCGTCTTTATTCCAGAGAAATTCCGATGCAAAATTCTAAAAGAGCTGCATAATGGACATCCTGGAATGGAACGCATGAAATCATATGCTAGAAGTTATGTATTTTGGCCTTCTTTGGATAAAGACATCGAAAATTACGTTAAGAGATGTCATCCATGCCAAATTTCTAGAAAATCACCCACCAAAACATTACTGCATTCTTGGCCATTAGCAAAAGAACCATTTGAAAGAGTACACGTCGATTATGCAGGGCCTATAGAAGGTTATTATTTCCTGCTTATTATCGATGCACATAGCAAATGGCCAGAAATTTTCACGACAAAATCTATTTCTGCACCGGCAACTGTAAAATTTATGGAAGAAACTTGTGCCAGATATGGAGTACCGAAAACAATAGTCTCTGACAACGGTAAACAGTTCACCAGTCATCTTTTTGATCATTTTTGTAAACAAAATGGTATCCAGCAAAGTACAACACCTCCTTATCATCCTCAATCAAATGGACAAGCAGAGAGATTTGTAGACACTTTCAAAAGAGGTATTAAGAAAATTCAACAAGGAGGAGATCTTCAATCAGCTGTAAATACATTTTTGTTCACTTACCGGTATACACCAAATAAATACATTGGAAACAAATCACCGGCCGAGTTGATGCTGGGAAGAAAATTAAGAACTGTCCTGGACTTGGTTCGTCCATCTGAAAATACAGCTGCCAGGATCAATGAAAAGCAAAATTCTCAATTTAACAGGCATCAGGGTGCAGAAAATAGAAACTTCAAGGAAGGCGATTTAGTGTATGCTAAAGTGTACCTAAATAACACCTGGAAATGGGAACCAGGGAAGATAATCGAACGTAAAGGGAATGTACTTTACAACGTATTTCTCGAATTAAATGACAGAGTACGACTCATCCGTTCCCATGCTAATCAGCTACGCCTCCGGTATGACGACACAGTAACACGTTCTAACTCCAATGTCTTAACTGAAGAGTTCAGAACCACCGAACGGCCTGATCAGGACACGTGGTTCAATTTCGTTACTGCCGACCGTTCAGAAATCGATGAATCTCTCCTGAGTGAGTTTTCTTCTTCATCTGACACCGGGCGAGTTGATCCATCTATATCGGCAGTACCGAACAGAGTCAGACCACAAAGAGCCAGAAAACTGCCTCAAAAATACAAGGACTTCGTCATGTCCTAAAAGAGGGAGATGTTGGATATAGCAAAAGTCTGTTGGCAACAGCCGGGCTGCTGTGGGATGTCGAGAACATGGCGATTGCATCCGTCGGTGTAAAGTAACAGCTCATAATTTATGTCTTGTAAAAATAAACCCATTTTTCGTATTTGTTGCATCCGTGTTAATAAAACACACTCGACACACCTCAGGCACGGATATAACAGCAGCAATGCTAACGCTACGAAGCACTGGATCAAATTTGCTCCAAAATGGCGGATGCGTCGGCTCCTCCACTATAGGGGCCTTAGGTTGGGGTAGCTGGAGGTTTGGAACA
This sequence comes from Uloborus diversus, assembly GCF_026930045.1. Lineage (NCBI taxonomy): Eukaryota > Metazoa > Arthropoda > Arachnida > Araneae > Uloboridae > Uloborus > Uloborus diversus. The sequence continues at coordinate 5,342,735 of NW_026558098.1, read as the reverse complement.
CAAGTCTTTCTATCCTTGTGGCAAAAAGTTGGCGAGATCTGGCGACTTAACTTGAATCCATGTAACTAATATAGGGTTGCTTTGGCTTCAAGGCTGTCGCCCATAATTCGCTCGCCCCTCTAGTCGAAAGGAAATTTGATGAGTGAGCTACGTCCTCAGAGGTGATTACTGTTAACCTAAGGCCCCTATAGTGGAGGAGCCGACGCAACCGCCATTTTGGAGCAAACTTGATCCAGTGCTTCGTAGCGATAGCATTGCTGCTGATGTTTACATTTCTTTAGCATGTGTTAAATTGAGCCAAATGGGTGGTTGTTCGGCTGTAAATTGTGCAAACAGCTCCAAAAAAGGATTCCAGCTCTTCAGATTCCCAGCAGATGCAGAAAGAAAAAAGAAATGGATAATAAATAGCCCGCAATGTGACCGGCAGCCTAGAAAGGAAGCCAACAGTTTCCAAAATTTCGCCAATGTTCACCTACGCTCTCTGACTCTCTCGTTCCCTGTTTGGCGAGTGTTTGCTAATAAAGGTAGCCTTCCCTTTTGTACGCTTGCTCCAAAATGGCGGATGCGTCGGCTTCTCCAGTTATAGGGGCTCTATGTCAACCAAAACTAAGGGAGAGAACTCGATTTGCAAGATAAGGTAGAAAAGAAATTTTTCGTTTCCCTTTTAAGACACGTGTTTGCTGCGGTCTTTTTTTTTTTTTTTTAGTTCACCATTTTTCTTCGCATTCTCGTTTTCCTTGCTATTTATTGCAAGCACGTTACTTAAACATGAATATAAGTTTTATTTCCTCAAAACGAGGATGTGTACATGGATGTGTACGGCCCAACAGTGCAAAGCCAGAATTACGTTAAATGAAAAAATAAAAAAAAAAAATAATTTGAATTTTGACACCTTGAATTCAAATTATGTTTCTCGCAATCACTAGCGTGTGTATGTAGGCTCGTGTGTTTGTGTGTGGGGATATGTGTTTGTGTGTATGGGTTATGTGTATGTGTGTGTAGGCATGTGTGTTTGCGTCTGTGGGGGGGGGATGTGTATGTGTGTGTAGACATATGTGTTTGTGTCTGTGTGCAGGCATGAATGTGTGTGTTTGTATGTGTGTAGGTGTATGTGTTTGTGTGTATATATGTGTGTGTGTGTAGTTGTGTATGTATGCGCGTGTGTGTAGGACATGGATGCAACCTGGAGACGGCTTTCGCTAGAGGTGCAGCATCGTGAGAAGCCCGTCGACGGTGATGGTGCGGAGGGTGGCGGTGGGAAAAATCAAAGGAACGTCAAAAATAGTCAAATGAGAACGATAAGCAATCGTGATTGTTCAAAAAACATCCAACACTATATATATGTTCATAGTCACAAGCCAAACATGTAGTCCTAAAAATGCATTTTTATTATGTTTGGTAGTGGTGGGGAGAAGAGAGTTGGGGGTTCCCCTTTAAATTGTTTAAAACGGTAGCTCTAAAAATAGTTTTAGACAATCTTTGGTGATGTTAAGTAGATGAGAGGTTACAGGGCCCATATCCCAGGAATTTTTTTTTAATTTGTAGACGTAAAAACGCATTCTTCACTATTTTTTGGTAATGGTAGGGGTTGAAGAGATTCGGGTGTCAACTCCCAAACTTTTTTCAAAATTGAACTTTTAAAATTGCGAACGTAGGGCATCATGATTCATGTGTAACTTTTAGAGGACCGGGAATGTTTTGAAATTGAAACTCCAAAAACGTAATTCTTGATGACTTTTAATCATGTTAGATAAGAGAGAGTTCTCAGAGCTTTTCCCGGAAACTTTTCGAAATTCAAGAGCTAAAAACAAAGTTTACGCGGATTTTTAACGATTTTGGCGAGCAGAAGAGACGGGAGACACTTCCGTTGAAGTTAGCTTTTAAAACGCAGTTTTTAGACAATCTTTGCTTTGTTATTTTGTTATAGCAAGAGTTATAGTTTTGAGGGTCTCATATTAAAAAGATAATGAAGAATAATCACATAACAAAGCATAAAATACATACAAGCATCTTAAAATTACTTCAGTGCCTGAAAAACATGGTTTAAATTATAGGGGTTGGGGGTACGTTGGACCACGGGGCACTTACATTTGTCTTCCCTCTTTTTTAAAATTAATTCAATTGGTAAAACTCTTAATTTTATTATTTCAAGACAAGAAACAAATTAATTAATTTTTGTGCTTGTCATCATATTTTTTATTTTTATTTGTTGTAATTTTAGCTTCATTACGCTACTTTAAAAAAGTTGTTAGTTTTATTTATAAACTAGTGGCACCCGCACGGATTTGCCCGTAGTAGAAAATTAAAAGGTCTTTTCGTTCACCTGTATATTGTACACATAATGTATGGTGAATTTCTCGCCGATTGGCTTGCCCATTTTACGGTTCGACGTTGTGATAACTTGGTAATTTACTTGTCCATCGTATGATAATTTTGCTTGGGAAAATGTTCTTAAAAATTGGAATAAAAAAGGAACAAAATCGAATTTTCGAAAAATCGCTTCGAGGTGAACACCCCTATGCTACAAACTAATTATGTGCCAAATTTCATGAAAATCGGTCGAACGATCTAGGCGCTATGCACGTCACAAAAATCCTGACACACAGAAAGAGATCTGGACAGAGAACTTTATTATTAGTGAAGAATATGTTGTTCATTGTAAAATATAATGTATTGGAAAATAAGTAACTGATCAAAAGCATCATAAGAGTTAATTAAAGTTGCGCACATTTTTTTTTACAAATGTCCTAGTAGAATTTAAAACAATGGTTTTTTTGTGTTCACATTATTATGATCTAATAAAGAAAATAAGAAATAGTGGTATTTTTTAGAAACATTATGTAGAAAACTAAAATCCTTAAATAAATTTCTAATCTGATGAAAAGTTTACGTATTTTCTCGGTGGAATCAAGTATCTCCCTTGAAGGGATCATGTATCCCATGGTGTAGGGATACATGATCCTTTTATGAAATTACTAGTGCTACCCGCACGGCTTTGCCCGTAATAGAAATAATACAAGGTCTTTTGGTTTGCCTGTATATTTACAAATAATGTATAGTGAATTTTCTCGCCAATTGGCTTGTACTCATGTTACGGCTCCACGCTATGATAATTTCGTATCTCGCCAATTGGCTTGTGCCCATGTTACGGTTCCACGTTATGATAATTTCGTAATTTACTCGTCCATATTACGATAGTTTTGTTCTTAAAATTGGAATAGAAAAAGAACCACATCGAATTTTCGAAAAATCGCTTCGAGGTGCACACCCCCTTGCTACAAACTAACTTTGTGCCAAATTTCATGAAAATCGGCCGAACGGTCTAGACGCTATGCGCGTCACAGAGATACAGACATCCTCCGGACAGAGACTTTCAGCTTTATTATTAGTAAAGATTGAAAATAATTATTCTACCTAAACTATCTGTTTAATTTCAACTAAAAAATACTATCAGATAGAGGAAAAAATTACCTTTATAAACGTACGTTTTTTTTAAAAAAAATTCTGATAATTTACAGCAGAGGAAAAAAAAAAGAAAACTAAAGTGGGGATCAAGTAGCCCCAGTCTCTCTTATGTGTTATCATAAGATATTTAAATTTTCAAAATAAAATTTATAAATATGTTTTTCTGAAAACGTGTTCAAGGCTCCCCAGGTTCCCCTATATTTAAATAAAAAAAATATATAATTCTTTATTCAATGATCGCTAACTCGATAAATGTGTCTTACCGTTCGTCTTACTGTTCCCTCTCACTGGGGGAAGTGAGACGATGTCGCATTTTGTCTTTATTTTGTATGAATGGGTTGATTTTTCTAAGTCAACTTTTATAATACCTTACTTGCATTTGTTTTCTATTATAAGTGAAAGAATTCGAAACACATTTTTTGACGTGATTAAAAATCTAGCTTCTTCCTTACTCATAAAACTAAAATAGAAATACTTACTAATAACGAAATAGTATTGATTTAGAAACGAAAGCACGATATTTAAGCATATAAAAATTTATTCAGTAAGTTACCCACCCATAGCCAGGGCAAAGACAGAAATACACCGCCAGCTCAGTCAATTCCAGCCGAGGACTGCAGTTTCGTGCTTATTAGCACTCATCAGCCCGGCATAGGAAAGTGACTGAGCTGGAGATGGAAAACCTCTTAAGGAAGCCAAGAGTGTCAAACAAACTGGTAGCTGATACAGAATTAGCGCTGACCAGACGAGTGACCGAAACAATGGTTCGGTTCAACTCGAATATTGAAGGCAAGGTATATTCAGTAAGTTACCAGCCCTATAGCCACGGCTAAGGCAGAAATACATGAAATACACCCCCAGCTCAGTCAATGCCAGCCGAGGACTGTAGTTTCGTGCTTATTAGATGAATGCTTATAAGCATGAAACTGCACTCCTTGGCTGGAATTGACTGAGCTGGCAGTGTATTTCATGCAAATACTGTAGAACTCCCGCAATAGCCAGCATGCCATAAAATTTGGGGGTACCAGGTCTTTAATAACCCTGGTCTTGTCCTTTCCAGCATTCCAAAAAAATGAGACTTTAAAAATATATTTAATTTACATGTTGCACTTAAAAGATAATGTGAATCCTACATATTATTTAGCAATGTTTTTTTTATTCAGTAATTTACCAGCCCTATAGCCAGGGCTAAGGCGGAAATACATGAAATACACCGCCAGCTCAGTCAATTTGGTAACTTAACTAAACGTTTACTAAGCGTAGTGACTTAGAGAAGCACATGCGAGTGCACACTTGAGAAAAACCATATTTGTGTGAACATTGTCCAAAAGCATTTTCTCAAGCTACACACCTGAAGAGTCACGTGAGATCGCATACTGGTGAAGAGCCACATGCGTGTCAATTTCGCCCAAAGACATTTGCTCATGCTCAGAGTTTGAAGCGACCAGGGGCGGATCCAGAAATTTTTGTAAGGGGGGGGTCAAGTTTCAATGCCCAGCGTTATACTTCCAACATGAAAAAATATCAGATAAGGGGGGGGGAGAGAAGGATGGCAAACCTCCTCATATGCTATAGAGCCCCCTCCCCCCCGAATGAGATCAAATTTCTTATCATATCAAGTTACTTCCCACCCCTCCCTTCTGTAAATTTTGTGCAACTTGCGACATAGATCTTGGCGCAAGTTGCCTTAAATTTTCAGTAATGTCATACTTCTTTAGGTAAACAGGCTGGACACGTTGTCGTTAACTTTGAATATATTTTTCTTTTAAAAATGAATAAAAATCTCGAAAGAGCAATAGCCCAGTAACCGAACTCAGTCAATCCTCTGAAATATGACATGCTGAGAAAAAATTCCTTGCAGATAGAACCAAGCAAAATAAGATTAACATGTACTAATTTTTCAGATCTGAAAATTGAAGTTCAGTAACAATCATAATAAAATTCATGCCACAGGGGGGTCAGCTGACCCTTTGACCCACCCCTGAATCCGCCCCTGGAAGCGACATATGGTAACCCATACTGGCCAATCAGCGTACTTGTGCGAATGTTATTCAAAGGCGTTTTCTACAACTTCGAAATGTGACAGACACATGACGACCCATGCTGCTGAAAAGTCGTTTCCGTGTGAGTTTTGTTCATCGGCATTTTCAGATGCTTGAAGAAACATACGATTACCCATACTAACCAAATAAAGAACTCATGTGAGCAAGAACTGATTGTCGAACAGGTCAACTAGATCGTGGCCTGGACCCTCCGATTTTTAGGGTTTTCCATATCGTTGAAATGGATTAAGTTCCAATGTCAATAATTCCTCTACAAAAACATTAGGGGCAATAAATGAAACGATGTACATTTACCACACTAGCTATGTTGCGCAACCATATGTATAGAGAAATACAACAGTTATTTCCGTGAGCATTCATCCTGCCATGAATTTTCTTTGCAACAAATTGATTTTGGGAGTTAAAAATAAAAACAATTGTAGTCAGTGATGTTCCCATCAATTTCTTTGAGGGTATACTCCCAGTAATCCGTTATGAACGCGAACGGTATGTCTATGCTCAATATGTCTTTGCGATTATAAGGCGTTGATTTATTAAGTGTAATACATAGAAATAAGGTTACTTGTGGGAAAATGTGGTTAACATAAATATATTATTTTTGCTTTAGGAAAATTTAAAAATGCGATGATAGTCATTTCATTTATAATCTGAATTATAAATGAAAATTTTTCATTTTTGAATCTTGAGGGTATACGCTTTAATTCTAAAAAAATGTTTGAGATTATAGTGCTTATATGGAGTATACCCTATGGTAACATCACTGATTGTAGTGGATAACCAGTTTTTTCTTTTAGTTTGCAACAGTAAATGACCATGCTAGCAAAAAATTCACTACTGATTTTTAAGCACTGTATACAATATTATATTTAATGGTTTAGTATTTCTAAAGATTTCAGTATAAAATTATGTACGAATACATCTCTTTTTTTTAGTTGTGTATTTTTTTAGGTAATTCAATAGCAACTTACAAGAATGAAGTGGGAAACAGGCTCACATTCGAAAATGTTTTTTAGTGAGTGCATAAAAATACAAATCTGTCAATCTTTTTTGAGCAATCACGATTGCTTATTGTTCTCACTTGACTGTTTTGATGTCCTTTGATTTTATTTTCCCACCGTCACCCTCCGCACCGTCACCGTCGACAGGCTCCTCACGATGCTGATCCTATAGCGAAAGCCGTCTCCAGATTGCATCCATGTCCTACACACACGCGCATACATACACAACTACACACACACACATACATAGACACCTACACATACACACAACTACCCACACATTCATGCCTGCACACAGATACAAACACATATGCCTACACACACATACCCCCCACACACACATTCATACACACAACTACACAAACACACACATTCATACACACAACTACCCACACACTTATGCCAGCCCACAGACACAAACACACATGCCTACACACATACACATACCCCCTACACACAAACACACATACCCCCACACACAAACACACATACCCCCACACACAAACACACACTCGTGATTGCGAAAAACATAATTTGAATTCAAGGTGTCAAAATTCAAATAATTTTTTTTAAAAATCATATTTTGATTGTGTATATTCATGGTTCTCCATAATTACTGAAAATTTAGCCAGAAATAATTCGTAAAAATATTTGAAGATTCAGACATTTTTTTTCCTATGTATAATTTTTTTACAGGGTTTAGTTATAGCTTTCAACTGTTGACGTTTTTAGGCTAATGGGTGAATGAAAATAGCCGAGGGCCGATTAGTTTTCTTTTCGACAGAATACCTATGTCAAGAGATTCAAATCATTAATACATTTGAAATAACTACAAAAAAAAAAAAAAAATGCGTTATCAGTCTACGTCCAAAATTTACTTTTCGAAACTTCCCTTTCGAAAAACTACTAGATGCGCAGTAGCAAAATAACAGCAAACGGCCAGGCAGACTCTCGATTTCAGCAGGCCTGGATCTACGTACCTGCAGTGTGTGTATGTGGGAGGGGGGGGGGGAGTACGTACCAAAAGGTAATGTGGCTCTCAGGTGGTGCAGAAATGCATTCGACAATTCACGGCCCTGCTGATTTTTTGCAGGGTGGTCTAAAATTTATTGATCCGGGCCTGGATACAGATTATTCAATTTTTCAGGTTTCAAAGGACCTTCCCTAAACATGTCACCAGCTTTCCGAATATAATCTGACCCTGTTAGTGGGTGTAATTAATGAATCATCGAGCCTAGAGACTTTGACTCTATTCGAATGTAGTGTCTCCCACCCTACGGACCTTATTCACGGTTTGGCAACGGTCCCATCAGCTGTCCGTCTGCGGGTATTTTGACCAACTACGCAGTGTTAGTAGTGCTACAAAAACTCGTTTTATTGAAGGATTACTGGACTTCATACGTATCATGAACATGCTTAGGGCTTATACAGACTTGTGGCTGCATGAAAAAATGCCGAGAAAAGAGAAAAGTAAAACGAGAATTCGAGTTTTCACCATGTTTCTGACGAGGAACCAAAGTGGCTTAAACCCATGAAAATACGATAATAAAGAGAGTATTTCGTATTAAATGAATCGTTCACCATTCTTTTACAACGTTTCTTACTAAAAAACTTACAAAACCTCTCATTTTTAAATATAAAGAAGAGTTTATAAGCCGTATAAATACGCTTTAGTACCGGATTTTCGTCTGCTATAGTTCCCACAATGCACTGCAATGCGGGTTTTGACCCGCAGTGACGTCACATGAATACTGTCCACTGTATAGATATCACTCCAGTTCGCGAAAGAGGTGAGTTCAAGTTGAGTGACGTAGTTACTCCTTATATTTTCTACTCTTCTCTTTCGATTTTCAAACTATCTGTATTGCTTATTTACAACCGTCAGAAAAACACCCTCGTTTATGTTGTTGAACAAGTATTTTGTTCTTTGTAAAATGATAAATGCATCTTTAAAAAGAACTCTGCCTCGAGTTTTAATTTCATCCTTTTGTGTTTTAAGTGTAAAAAGGGAAATATAAAGCAGTCGGGTTGATTCGCTCGACCGTATGTTCCGATCTAAGAATTTGGAACGGCTGTAAATCTTGGCATTTCCATCACGTAAGTTTTAGTATTCTTTTGTTAAGAGAACGTTTTAACATCATGCTACATTTTTTCCTCCCAAAAATATTTGTTCAAGTTCAACTATCTAAAATTAATTTCAAATCTGGTTGTGATTGTAAATATTATTAACCTTGTGCAGTTAAAATCAGGGCCTGATCAACGCACGCAGGTCCATGGATCTGGGCACCTACCTAAATGGGGTAAATTTCTTATTTTCTTCACTTTTTTGTAAACAACTTTGGAAACATGCTGGATTTCTTGTGAGAGGGGAACCAAATTTTACCTGCACATGGCTTAATCGAGATTTGGATATGATTGAAAAAAAAGAAGGGTTTCTTTGAAAAATGGCATGCAGTTAGTAAAACGAGAAGGAAATCAAAAAGTTTTGTTTTTACGCAAAAAACTGAAAAATAGTTCCTGAATGCATATTTATTGTCTTTGTGAAGTTATGGACCATAAACTAGATATTTTCTATAGGCAAAAAAAAAAAAAAAAAAAAGTGTGCTATCTAAATAATTGAAACATTTGGAATTCTTCATCAGTAGGTATAAAAAATTTTTGCTTTTTATACATTTGTGATTGATCTGTTGAGACTTCTTGACATTTATGTTTGAAATGTGCGTCATAAATTTGAAGAAATCTCTGGTTTAGCCCTGAAACATTAAAAATAAATAAATAAATAAAATAAAATGATAGATGTAGTTTTTTCTTGAACTAAGGGGTGCCCATCCCCCTTAAGTTCAATGGCGCAAGTCCCCCCCCCCATTTTTCTAAACCCTCTTTCCCTTTTTTATTTTTTAGCTGTCTTTTTTGTTATATTTATTTTTTAAAAAATATTATTATATATTTATTTTTAATTATTATCATTATTTTATTGGAAGAGCTCTGTGCTACGATAATGACACACACACACTAAATAAATAAATGAAATGAAATATAAACAGAAACAATTAAAATAAAATAAATAATTTAAATTAAAAATTAGTCAATAAATAAATTTAAATAAATAAATAAAAAAAATTAAAAAAGCCCTTCCAAAAATTTTGATGGAGCAACTTGGGCTATAACACCCCTGCCTGACTCAGAGTTATGACAATGTCGATTTGAAGATTTTATTTTAGTACAAGTACCCACACTCATTTACTATTTGTGGTTTAGATTATCAAATTAAGCATTTTTCCCCTTACTTTTCTTCACATTTCCAAGATAGGTTCCAAAATGTGCACATCTTGAAATAGTTTGTAGAAATGTAGTACAGTGACCTCTCACTTATACGCGACCCAAGTGGACAACGATATTTTCCCGCATAAGCGAAAAACCCAAAAATAAGCTTAAATGCAATAAGTTTACATCAGTTATAGTATTACTAATGGTACACTACTAATATTAATGAATCAATATCCACATAATTTCGGTTTATGCATTGTAATTTAAAAAAAAATGAAGTTGTACGTTCTCTTATTTTTATACACTGTACAGCACGTAAGCGAATTCTCCAAAACCTAAAAAATTGCGTGATCAAAGCTATAGTCTACGAGAATGAAAAGATCTTCGAAAGGCAACGTCAATGCTTACCGCTTGACCACGGCTTTTAATGATGACAACCTTTTCGTATGTAACCCGTTCTCCCCTCTCGATGTCAATCACAAGACTAATTCCACCCCCAATTGCTCACTTGTGCAAAAAAGAATGCATGTTTGGAAGAATTCCAACAATGGAATACAGACGTGAGATACGTTCCAAGAAACGGAACAAGAAGGGTACAAATCTTCTGATAAGCAAAGCGCAAATATGCGATTTAACTTAAAATTGAAAAAAAAAATTCGCACATAAGTGAAACATGCATTTCAGGTTTCACGTATAAATGAACAAGAGTTAACATTGTTTCCCTATATCGCTGGCCGGGCCTGTAAGAAAAATGCGTATAAGTGAAAAACGCATATAACAGAGGTCGCATATAAGAGATCACTGTATGTTTGTAGAAATGTTTGTAGACTGGGAGTGATAATTTATTCTTCAAAATGCCACTGTGGTAAAATGCGCTGTCAATGCAAAAGTTTCCCAACGTTTTCCCTCGTACAGTCGTCCCTCTCTACTTCGCTTCTACTGTCGCGGCTTCACTACATCACTTTTTTTTTTTTTTTTGAGCAATCCCGATTGCTTATTGTTCTCACTTGACTGTTTTGATGTCCTTTGATTTTATTTTCCCACCGCCACCCTCCTCACCGTCACCGTCCACCGGCTCCTCACGATGCTGCTCCTATAGCGAAAGCCGTCTCCAGGTTGCATCCATGTTCTACACACATGCACATACATACACCCACAACTACACACAAACACATACACAAGCACATACGCACACATACACAAACACATACACACACATACACCTACACAAACACATACACCTACACAAACACATGCACACATACAAACACGTACACACTCGCATACATACAGACACCCACACATACACACAACTACCCATACATTCATGCCTGCACACAGACACAAACACATATGCCCACACACACATACACATACCCTCCCCCACACACACTTTCATACACACAATTACCCACACACTTATGCCAGCACACAGAGACAAACACACATGCCAACACACACATACACATACCCTCTACACACAAACACACATACCCCCCACACACACATACACACACGCACACACACGTACACCTACACACAAACACATACACACAACTACCCACACGTTCATGCCTGCACACAGACAGAAACACATATGCTGACACACACACACATACACATACCCCCCCCCTACACACTTTCATACACTCAACTACCCACACCTATGCCAGCACAGACACACATGCCTACACACACATACCCCTACACACAAACACACATACCCCCACACACAAACACACATACCCTCCACACAAGCACACATGCACACAACTACCCACATGTTCATGCCTGCACACAGACACAAACACATATGCCCACATAAACATATACATACCCCCCCACACACACACATTCATACACACAACTACCCACACACTTATGCCAGCACACAGACACAAACACACATGCCCACACAAACATATACATACCCCCTACACACAAACATGCATACCCCCACACACAAACACACACGCCTACATAGACACACTCGTGATTGCGAAAAACATTATTTGAATTCAAGATGTCAAAATTAAAATAATTTTTCTTCTTTTTTTTTTTTGTCATACACAGAAATAGCCTTTTTTATGCGCTCCTGTAAGGTGTTTCTTACAAAAGAATAACAAAGTGTATCTTTTAAGTAAGTAAGCTCCTCTGGAGGGCTGCAGTTGTACTAGTTGAGACAGTGGACGTGTAAAATCGCCGAAGAGTGTAGGGAATCGCTATGTCATTTTTAACACTAAACACTAACTGGAAAGTATAAAATCACTGTGTTATTACTAGGGTATAAATACACTG